>NC_034601.1:7977177-7998634 GCF_900095145.1 Mus pahari | reverse complement strand
AGCAAGGCCAGAGTATTTTCCTTATATACATAATCCAAGAGAAAGGGATGTAGGAGCCATTTTAATGTTTAATCTCCCTCCCCCAACCCCTCTCTCCTCTGTCTCCTTCTCTCTCTCTCTCTCTCTCTCTCTCTCTCTCTCTCTCTCTCTCTCTCTCTCTCTCTCTCTCTCTCTCTCCTCCCTATGTGTGTATGTACATATGCATGTGGAGGACACACACCACCACCACCACCACCACCACCACCACCACCAAAGTGGTTGTCTAACAGAGATAGTGGGTGCCCTTCCCTTTGGGCTAAGAGCATTTTCCTCCTGCTGCTGGGAGGAAGACAATGCATAGGTGGATCTGTGCTTGTCTCCGATGACATTTGCCAAGCATGTGGCACAAGCTATGGCAATCCTGTCTGCAGCTGAGGTGCCAAAGATAATGAATACTTCCTGATTGTCCAGAAAAGTGGGTCCTTAAATCTGTTCTATCCCCACAGAGTCCCCAAAGACTGCTTGAAGATCACTTGAAGGTATGTCTCAATTAACTGCACCTCTAAGCCTGGGAGTTTGAGTACTCTGTTTTCTAATGCCCATATTGCTGAAATGTACATGAGCTTTGCCTAAGAAGTTCAGGGCAAGATGAAAAACAGCCAAAATTCCCCATTGAGACATATTAAAAATAGTTGTTCTGGGTTACTATCATTTTTGCTGGTGCATAAGCTATGTGGGTATATAAAATACATCTCAAAACTGTAATTATATCTTCGGGGGAAAAACTCTAAATGTGTTTCATGCATATGTATTGAAAGTGAGTTTTAAAAAGTTTTGTTGGAGTATATATTACTTTTGGTTTATTTAAGTTTATTTTACAGTGCATTAAAATCCAGTAGAAAATTATTAGCTGTAAATGTGCAAGAATATTGCATTAACCCAGCAAAATATCCATTCTGTGTATATAATTAGCTGAAAGACATGTGTTCCCCTTGGTGATTAATGCTCCAAAGCCAAGTTATACTAATCATAAACTTAAATCTAATATAGTAAAAAATTAACCTTACTTTCCCTCCGAGAAGTTATGGAGTCTGTGGTGTATTATTTCTCTTAAGAAATCCACCTTGAGGATTGTCTATATTTTAAAATGAGTCATCTTCATCTATTATGAATGATGGGAGAACGTGTGGTGTGTTGGCTTGTAATGCCAATCTCTGCCACTAGGAGCAGCAGCATCTATTATTTTACATGTGCTGCTGGTGGTTGGGTGTAAAATTTTTGTAGTTTGCATTGTAAGTGGGGGCGGGGTCACCTCTCTTTGAACCTCAGTTCTTTCAGGAAGGATTTGGAGCATAGGGGCTCTAAGGTCATAACCATTAAAGTTTCATGATTTAATAATGGTAGTATTTCAAAGATGGGGCAATGAAGGAAACTTAGTTAAAAATCCCAGAAATGACATTAACTTAATCCCATGATGTGCAGCCATAGTCAATTACTCTCTGAATGTCTCAGTCTATTCAGGGTGCTGTCATAAGATATCATAAGCTGGGTGTATAAACAACAGAAATTTATTTCTGAAGGCTCACAGTGAGCTAAGCCCAAGGCATTGGCAGAATCAGTCTCAGGAGAACTGCTTTCTGGGTCTTAGCTGTTTCCTTCTTTCTAGTTGGCTCTCTTCTATTAGAGCAATAACACCAATAAATGTTTGCTGTCCTCCTCCTCTGTACCCCCACCCCCTCACTTTCCTCTGTTGTAATATAGGCACCACCCTCCCTCCAGGCCTCCCTTTAATGTGTTCACATCTTTAAAGTACCTGTTTCCAAGGTCATAGTCGCAGGTGCCAAGTGAGCACTTGATTATAGAGGGACAATTCAGTCCACTAGGAGGATGGCAATGGTGCAAAAGAGGAAGAAGGAAGGAAAAAAGATGTAGAAAATTAGACCAGTAGCTATTGATCACACAGAGTAATTATTGAGCACATATAGTAATAATTGAACACATGGAGTAATTATTGAGCACATAGAGTAGTTATTGATCACATAGAGTAATTATTGAGCAATATAGTAATCACTGACCACATGGAGTAATTATTGAGCATGGAGTATACTGCTTCAGCATAAGCAGTCCTATGAAAAATGTCTCATCTCATTCTCATGCTAACTCACTTTCTAAGCCACCACTGAGCCCCTGAGAAGCCAAGGTTATTCAATATCTCTGTACTGGCAAAATGAGTATGAGATTCAAATCTTAGATGCCAGACCCTGACCATAGCTCTCTTGCTTTTTACCATCCCATTGTTAAAGAGTCCAATAAATAAGTCTTTCCGAGTTTATGTCTCTGAAAATGGACAAGCTTAGTTTTGTGCAAGGCAAGCAACAGTATGCAGTCTGGTTTTAGGTAATGAGCAGATGCAGATCACACAGGGTGGGAGGGGTGAGGGCAGTGGTATCGCCTTCATACTTTGAAGTCACGTGGGCCAGTGGGAAGCTGCTCCAGAAATAGCACAGGAAGTTCTGAGTGTCCTTCACCATGCTGAGCGCTAACATCTGACATAACTATAATGACATCAAACTCAAAAGGCTGAAGTAGTACAATATTGAGGTCTCAGGGGCTTTAACATGTTCCTGTGTGTGAGTTCATATCTGTGTGCACATGTGTGTGTGTGCACTTCAGAGTCCACAAAGGGGCACTGAAATGGTTCATCTGGATTGTCAACTAGCTTGGATTGAGCAATGCCCAGGACATCAGTGAGACACACTGTTTGTGCTTCTAGGAGAGGAGTCACCCTGAATGAGGACAATACCACCCCATATTGGGGGCTCAGACAGAGTAAGAAAGGAAGAATGGAGAAGCCCACCTGCTTTAGAATCCTCTCTGAGTCCTGGTCACCACCAAGTAGAAACTTTACTCTGTTTTATTTCTGTCATGATTCCTTGTCCTCACCACAGATCCAGCATCTTATAAAGGAGCCAACACCTGTGAAACACTGAGACGAACTAAACCCTCCTTCCCATAAGTTGCATCTCATAGAGATTTGACACAGTTGTGCCTTTCACATTTAGACTTTAATTTCCCTTGTAGAATTCACTTCATTCATTCTAAAAGAAAAACACCACTTGGCATTCATTACCCATCATCCCCATAGCACTTTGGTACTCTCCTTCATCAAAACCCCCAGTCTCACCCTTAGCATTAGCAGACAGCAGAACTTACTGACATACATTGACAATTCCTTTTCCCTCCCAGTTTACCCATACCACAGAGATACCAATTTTACAGACTATGAGCACTGAGGGTTTTGTTTTGTTTTGTTTGTTTGTTTTTATCCTAAACAAATGTTTGGGAGAAACAAAAGTGAGAAACCCAGTGAAATCTAATAAAGGTGGCTTGCAGATAGGGCCAAGAAATTAAGGAAGGTGATACTCTGATATCCAAGGAGCTGGAGAAGACTCATTGGATCAAGTGCTTGCTAAACAAGTATGAAGACATGAATTCACTCTTCAGCACCTGCATACAAAGCCAGACACTGCAGCATAAACCTGAAATCCCAGCATTCTGGAGACAGAGACGGGAAAATCCCTGGAGCTTATGAACAACCAGTGTAGCCAACCCAGTGAACGCCACACTCAGCTCTATCTCAAACAATACCTTGATGGTAGTGAGAGGCCTCAGTGGGTAGGGGCACTTGCCATCGAGTGTGACAATTTGAGTTTGATCTCCAGAACCCAGGCAATAGAAGGAGAAAACTGACTACAACAAATTGTCCTCTGACCTCCCCACGTACACTATACACATGCACATGTGTGTGCACACATATACAAACACACACACTAAAAATTTGTAATGGAGAACAATGAGGAAGACACAATATTGGCTTCTGGATTCCTATTGCACATACAAACACATACACAGGCAACACAGCATACACATGCATACGCTCACACACACACACACACACACACACATACGCGTGCACATGCTATGATACACAAAGTTTGCAGTTTAAAGTTTTCAGAACTCTGATTTAGGAAACAACTCTGACCCCGACATAGACTCAGGGGTGTTTTACAATATATTCTACAGGAAGAACAAAGTACAGACATTGCCCCTGAAAATGCAGAACACAGCCATTAAAACTGGAAATTAAAGAGATGTGCTTTTATTCCTGGATTTCAAGGCCTTTTTGTTAAAGGAGATTTCAATTTGGCTGGTCACTCACCATGGTGATTCATCCAGCCAGTCTTTGTCATTTTTTTTATTATTAAATATTGCTGCTGCAGAGACAGGTCAGTATCAGGGCTAGGACAAGGTGGTAGCTTGATTTTGAAGGTCTGGCAGACAATTGCTGCTCTAAAAGGAGGTGATGTCACCAACAGGCAGAACGTGTGTTTTGTCCAAGGAGCTGGGGTTCAGGTGGGAGTCACTGACCTGCTTCCTACAAGAAGTGGAGGAGCTGAGAAGTGATGAACAGGAAAGCCTCGTGGGGCAAGGCTTCATGGAGGGCTGAATTCATGAGTTCCTCTTTCCTGAGTCTTCGTTTAAAATAATTCAAGGAATATACTGTGGAACCTTCAAATAAATGGTTTATGCCCACACCAAGTCAGAAAAATCAATTAATTTCTAAAAATCTCACTGCTGAAAATAGTGTCATGTCTCTCTTCTTTTTCAAGGTGAATTGGGTTAAAGTCCTTAAAATCCCACTTCATATATGATGTGGCTCCTATCATCCATTCACACCCTGATTGTTGGACTCCTGAGACCTTGTAGTGACCCAAATCATTGCCACACATTAAAGATCAAGGAATAGGTGAAGTGCAAGTGCCTGTCATCTTGGAGCAGATAAATAAAAAGACAACATAGTAGGTTAAAGTGCTTGCTGCATCAGCACGAGAGTTCGTGTTCCTAAGGCAGAGAGAAGAAGACAGAGTGCTGTAGCTCTCTGGCCAGCCAGCCTACCAAGCTGAATCAAGTGTGGGCCTGAGTACCAGAGGCTTTCCACGGAAACCTCTGGCCAGGCCTGGCGCAAGGGTTCCAGCGAAGGGAAGTGAATGCAGGCAGGGAGGGGAA
Source organism: Mus pahari (assembly GCF_900095145.1). Taxonomy (NCBI): domain Eukaryota; kingdom Metazoa; phylum Chordata; class Mammalia; order Rodentia; family Muridae; genus Mus; species Mus pahari. Next base: position 7,993,588 of record NC_034601.1, on the reverse strand, counting down.
GTCGCTTCCCTGCTTCTGCCACACCAGTCAGCTCTACCTCCATCTCTGCGGTGCTGTAGTAATTCCCTGCCACCCTGCACTGAGTCGGGTAGGGCTGAGCCAAAGAGAAGCCCACTAGCCTGTGAGGAGCGCGGCAGAGCCTCGGGCAGCGCTTCGGGAGAGCAGATCTCTTCCCAAGTGTTACAGCTCTTAGGACAGAAGGCTTGGACGAAGGAGTGGTTCTCACACACCTTTGATTCCCTGGATGGACTTTTATACAGCTCTGGGGATGATTCAGGGTTTGACAGCAGGTACCTCTCATTGGCTTGGAAACCTTATTTGCAAGTGGGAGGGCTTGGTGCAGCTACTATGTGATTGATGCCACATACCTCTCTGCAGGGGTCGGGGGAGGCACTGTGGGAGGCTGTAGTTACAGGAGCCAGGTGCCAAGGAGGCATGGTCAAATTCCTTCAGTCCCATGCAGGTGGAAATCACCACCCACCTAGGCTCTGGGGTTCCAGACCTTTGCTTGGTGGGGACCAGGCTGTCTGTGCACAGCCCACCATCCCACAAGAAAGCAGTGGGTTCCCTAAGAGAGCCAGAAGAGCTATAAAGGAAGACGCTTGCTGATGACCTCAGCCCTCCACAGGCATGCATACATGTGCACACACACACACAATACATACAGCACACACATGTACACACACATGCATACATACATACATGCAATACATACGGCATACACATGCACACACATGTAAACATGCAGTACACACACATGTAATATATACAGCACATACATGTGTACACACAAGGGAAACATCAAGTGATGCCTTGTGAAAGATGCAAGGAAAACACAAAATCAGAAAAGTTGGAGGCAATCCTGTCAGGCTCTCTTCTCACTCAGATGAGAGTCTAAGGGATGGATTCATAAGCACCTATCGGACACTGATTATTATCCACACAAGCTGCTGTGGGAAAGGAGGGGCAGTAGAATGAGCGTGTTTAGTGGATGCCACCTGCTCAGAAGGACAATGATAATAACTTCAGAGGACCGGGGAAGTATTTTTCTGATCCGCTGAAGACCTGAGAACCAGGACAACTTCAATAACACAGCAACATAGAAGTGCCAGCACTGAGATCCAGGCCTGTTTGGGTCTAAACATATGCCCTTTTTGTGTAGATGAGATTGATGAAAGGTACACTGAATTCAAATGTCTGCTATGGATTTTAAGTATTCCTGACACAAAGAAATGCTCAATGCTTAAGGTGATCATTTTGCTAATTACCCTGATTTGATCACTAGGCCTCTTCAATAAATGTGTTGAATTGCTACACTGTACCTGCTAAATATGCACGATGACAATGCACTACAAACAAGAATAAGGGGCTAGAAAGATGATGATTCAGCTGGAAAAGCTGCATAGACACAAGGACCTGAGTTTAATCCCTGGCACACACATAATGCAGGCCTGGAGTCCCAGTGTTGGGGAGTTGGAGGCAAGAGGGTGCCTGGGATTTGCTCGCTAGCATTGAGCTCCAGGTTCAGGGCAGATCACCTTTAAAAAGAAAAAGAGCACAAGGTGGAGTAGGATCCAGGGGCACTGTACACTGAGTCTTGGCCTCTACAAGCACACCCAAGCATGTGGGGATGTATGCGCACATACAAATACACACAAGTGAATTAAAAATAAGTAAACAGCCTGCAGCTTATAGCTACCACATACACTGTGGAAACATATTCAGTTGGAGACTGGAGAGATGACTTATGGTTGAGTACACTTGCTGCTCAATCATGAAGACCAGAATACAGATCCCAACACCCATGTTAGGTAGCTTTCAAACTCTGTAACTCCAGACTGAAGGGAATCAGGAAACCTCTTCAGGTCTCTAGAGGCACCCCATGCATGTGCACATAAACACTAACAGGCACATGCACACAGATGCATGAGCACACACGCATGAATAAAATGAAACCTTTGTTTAAAAGGTCATCAACTGTTGTACATAAACTTACACAGAATTTCTTTCTAAAACAAAAAGCTGTGTTATTGTTTTGGTGAATCAGAAGACATGGGAGGATCTTAAAAAGCCGGGGATCTTCATTTGACTGTGTTACTGATACTAGGAACATGGATATACTGATATATACTGATATATGCTTTGGGGATAGCATGGCTCCCAAAAACTTAGAAAAAGAAATGACCCAAGTCCTTCATGGCCATGAAGCCAAGATATCTCTTGGGAATTCCAGACATATCTATCCAACTGCTCACTGATGTCTCTGTCTGGACTTCTAGAGGCCTCTCTAGTTCTCTGCATGCCCCAAACAGCCTCCTCTGCCTTTGTTCTCATCTTCCCTCTGTACACCATCTTCCTTCTGGGAGCAGAAGACAGGATCTTAGAACTATCTCTGCCTTCTTCTTGGCTTCTAAGTACTAGAAAAATCATGCTGGCCTTATCCTCATAGTATGGTCAGAACCTAACTAACTGCTTCTCTCCATCTCCATGTACGGTAGCTTCTGGCTTGGACCATAAGCAACTCTCACCTAGATTGCAGTAATACCCTATTACCAGGACTTTTAGCTTCCCTCCTTCCCAACCTTTAGTCAGCTTCCAATACAGCAATCCGTGCAAACCTTTCAAGTATAAGATCATGTCATTCCTCTGCCACCTGCCAGGGCTCTGCATTTCCTGCAAAGTAGAGCCAAAACTCACACCGAAGCATTCATGGCTGTGGTATGGTGGTGAGCTCTCACCCTCTCACTAGCCGTTCCATTTGCCCTCCTGCCCATCCCTTCCCAGCACATTTATGTATCTGCAGCTCCTTATACCCAGCATGCATTCCTCCGCACCCCTTTTAGATTACTTCTCTCTACAAATTCTTCTCCTGTATCTTCTTGGTAAACTCCTTTATCCCTTTCCAAACTTTACTTTGTGTTTCCTTTTAGAGTGCTACTGTGCCCATCCAGTTTAGTAATGTCACCTGCCTCTGCCCTGCCCCCGCCCTGCTGTAATTTCTATTTTTTCATAGTGTAAGTTCCATCTCTTGTCACACAGACATCGATCTAGTATTGGTTTTCCTAAAGTTCTCTTCAAGAATAGAAACTCTATGAGGACAGGCCGCTGCTTTATCCACTCCACTTTCCTAAAGTCCTCAAGCAGGTGTCTGTCTCAAAGTAGATAGGTAGACAGCAACACATTCTTATAGATCGGAGATAAAGACATGGCCCATTCATTAACCATACCTGATGCACAAGCTTAAAGACCAGAGTTGGGATTCTAGTACTCAAGTAAAAGCCAGGTATATTCCCCCAAATGTCTGTAACTCTATATATCTCCGTGTCTGTTACAACTGGAGACAGGAGGATTGCTGGGGAATTCTGGCTGCCAGTTGAGTTCAGAAAGAGATGCTACCTCAAAGGAACTAGACAGAGTGATGGAGGAGGACACTTGATGACCCTTCTGTCATCCATATGCACCTGCATTCTCCCATACTTATATGTACACTCAACCACACATGTGTATATATACACACACAATCAAGCACACACACACAAAATCAAGCACATTCATGCACACATGCATGCATGTACATGTGCACACACAGACACACACACACACACACATTTTATAGAAGGATGAACCCAAGAGGAGTCATGTCCCAACTCTTCAGTCAAACATTTGAATTCTGCATATAGAGACTGTTTTCTCCAGCATGGTCCCAAAAGTAAGAAAATAGAATCCCATAATTCTTCTTCATGTGCTCTTTTGATCATATGCATAAATAAAAGTACTAAATGTCTTTTACTATCTATACTTGGGAGACAAGAAAGAGCGACTCATGGCTTCTCTTGGCCAATGCAAATACAGGCAGCAGAGGCAGACCCTTGAGCAGAATAGGGCAACCCATAGTAATTGAGAGAGCCTAGAGTTAACTGGAAAACCGACCCCAGGATCTCTTTGCATTTTCTCTTCAGAGAGGAAAAGGGAACACTTTGTGGAGAAAGTAAGGTATAATAGAATCTGCTTGCTGTTGTGTGCTGGTGAGAAAACAGGAAGCAGGGATGAGGGATAAAGCTGCTGAGAAGAATAGAAGGGGTCTCTGTGGGTGGGACAGACTGTCCCCACATTGTCACTGGAAGGAGGAAGAAACTAGTTGCTTTAGTTTGAATCTGAAATGTCCCCCACAGGCTCATGCTTTAAAAGTTTAGTCCACAGGTTCTGCTATGTGTGAAGTCTGGAGGAGATGGGACCTGACCAGCCAAAGGGATCCCGGGGGATGGGCTTCAGTTCTAGATGCATTGCTGCATTGCATGCACGCCTACCCTACCATGACAGTTTGAAATCTCTCTGAAGCCTGGGCCTTCTACCAAGTTATCCTGCCAGATATTTGGTTCTGGTGACTAAAACTGATGTTAACACAGTGGTCCAAATTCAGTAGGTGTGTTGCTGGAAGATGAGGGGTTAGGAAAATGACACCAAACAGTTATCTTGGACAGTGGAACAAGAAACCTACCATAGAAGCCTACAGGGTGCACTTTCTGCACTAAGGCCAGCTGATGTACGATGGCAAACAAATTCATCCCTTGCGACTCTTTGTTGAAAAGAATGACTGAGTGCCTAGAAAAGAAGTCTGAAATAAAGAAAATTTCTAACTGAAACATAGAAGGATGGAGGGAAGAAGGAAAGAAGAGAGAAAGAGGTAGGAAGGGAGGGAGGGAGGGAAGCAAGGAGGGAGGGAGGGAGAGAGAGAGGGAGGAAGGAAGGAATTTTAGTCAGCTTGATCTTATATAAAATTCTAGTGTGGATGGAGGAGGAGTTTCCCATGTCCCATCCATAGCTGAGCAGTTATTGGCTGCTGATGGCTGACAAGAAAGGATCTCTTCAGGCATGTGGGCCCTGGTAGGTCGTCCACACTCCAAGAGATGATCTATGCCCACGTATATATGGAGAATACCAATGAACCCAGTTGGATTAGCTTAAGAAGGAGAAAATGAAGTAGGGAAGAAGAGCAGGTGGGAGTCTGGGAAGACTTGGAAGGAGTAGGGTAGTGGATACCATGAAAATACATTGTATTCACATACAAGATCTCACAGAATAAATAAACTAGATTTTAAACAAGGAAAGAGGGCATGGGAGGTATATGGAGGTTTGAGGATGAAGATAGAGAATCAAACATAACCTGGGTTTGAAAAACGCCATAACGGAACCTAATATATGCACACTAATTAACAATTGAAGAAATAAGTCCTCCCACCAGTATTAACTGTGTTTTCTCCTGTCTGTCTTAGTTCCCTGGCTCCTCAGGTGGCCCGAGAGAAGATGCTGGACAATTTGTATCCCCTTATTTCTCCTGTTCACAACTACCATAGATGCTCAAGGAAATCTCTAAAGCAAGCCTGTGAGGGAGGAGTCTGCTAACACACATGAGCAGCCTTGAAGATGCCCCAGTAGGCCACTCCATTTGTAGCATGTTATAGTCTTTATCTTCAAAGAGAGAGAGAGAGAGAGAGAGAGAGAGAGAGAGAGAGAGAGAGAGAGACCCACAGCCACTCCAACATCTTTAGCTTGGTTAATTATTGAACCAGTGCTTTCCTATGCAGGCTTCTGAACTGAATTCAGCTCTTTGCTAAAGCTAGTCACATGATCTAAGCCAACTGTAAACAAGGCAGGAAGTGGTCATGCTATATGTCTGGGATACTCAAGCCTGGAAACACTTAACAAGTGATACTAATAGCTACCCCAGACGCCACCCTGGAACACACACGTGGAATTGTAAGGCATAACTAAAGCTGTGGAAAGACGATGTCTTTGCTTTTAACCATGATTCTGGATAAGAGTGTTTTGTGAAGCTGTGAAGATGGCCCAGTCAGGAATGTGCAGCTTGCGTTTGGATTCCAAACCTATGTAATGTTAGGTCTGGTGGCACGCTTGTACTGTCCGCTCTGGGGATGGGAGATGGTTGGGTTCAGTGACCAACCAGATTAACTTATATGGTGAGCTCTGTACTTAGTGAGATCCTGTCTCAAAATGTGAGGTGGAGAGTGACAGGGGTAGACACTTGGCATCACCACTGTGTTCTCCACATACACACTCATACATGTGCACCTACACACATGAATACATGTGCACACATACAGAATTTGTATGTGTGTGTGTGTGTGTGTGTGGCATCAGTGTCTTATATTTTTCTATAGTTTTTCATGTTTCATAGCTAATTTTTTCAATGAGGAAATATTTACAAGAAATAACACATTTTGAGGATTGTGGGGTTAAATAGGAAACATAAGAGGACTTCGTCTGCAAGAATGCTTACTGGAAGAACACTGGGAAGAAATGAGCTGATATAAAAAGCATTATGGATTTAGGCATATTTAGGTGGGACAATTATGCCTGTTTTCCTTGACGATGACTCCTCCTCCTCCTCCTCTTCCTCCTTACTATCTCTTTTGACTCTGTGAATTCTTCACAATGATTAACCATTGCTATTATTAGCCCTCAGGTGAGAATTCTGGCTGAAGAGATGTTTTATTGGTGATCCATGTGAAACTATGAAAACTAAATAATTCAATAGTTAATTCCCGTTGTGTCAGCAGCATTGGTCACTGCATAATGATCCATTGTAGCTCCTTAACATTTCATGAGTATGTTATTTGACTTAAAAATGAGAAGAGTTAACAAAAGCAAGTGAAATAAGAAAAATTTTAAACTTTACAAAGGCTGATCTCTAGAGGAAAGAGAACCTAGTTTGCCCAATTTGACTCTGTGGTTGATTTTTTTATTTTTAGATATATGGTGTGTATATGTGTGTTCATGAATGTGAGAGGCTAACTTTGCGAGTGGGTTTGCTCATCCCAAGGTGTAGAGGCAGGGGTTTTCCTGTTGGTCCTGACAAATTGCATGCTTCTGTACATTCCCAGGGTCCTTCTGCCTCCTTGTCCCATCCTGCTGCAGGAGTACAGGAGGTTATGACCTCTGACTGCATCCGGCTGTTTACCGGGGTTTGGGGACCATCCCAGTCAGTGTCCTATTGCTGTAAGAGACACTGTGATGCACAGTTGGTGTCTGCTCAGCTGGCTTTTGGTTCTGGCTTTGGTTCAGTATTTTCTCATCTTGCTCCTTTTCCTCTTTTTTGGAATTCTAGTGTAGAGTTTGTGCCACGGAATGTTGGAAGTATGTGATCTGCTTTTTCAGTTTGATTTTACAGGGGTTACAGTTAAAGGACTGCCTTGAGTCTCAGAAAAGCCTTTGAACTTTGGACATTTAAACAGGGTTGAGACTGTTATATATTATGGGGACTTTTGAAGTTGGACTGAATGCATTTATGCATTATGATATGGCTACAAGCCTATGGGTGGGAAGGAGGTGAATGTAGTAGTTTGAATAGAAATGACCCCTATAAGCTCATAGATTTGAATGTTTGGGCCCCAGAGAGTGGCACTCTTAGGAGGTGTGGCCTTGTAGAAGGAGGTGTGTCACTGGGAGTGGGCTTTGAGGTCTCAAATGCTCAAGCTAGGCCAAGTGTCTCTCTCTCTCTCTCTCTTTTCCCGTTGCTTGTTAATCCAACATCTACCTTTCCAGCACCAAATCTGACTGGGTGCTACCATAGTGCTTCCCACAATGATGAGAATGAACTAAACCTCGAAATTGTAAGCCAGCCCAACTTAAAACTTTTCCTTTATAAGAGTTGTAGTAATCATGGTGTGTCTTCACAGAAATAGAAACCCTAAGATACTTGGCAACTCTTATAAAGCATTTAATTGGGGCTGGCTTATAGTTTCAGAAGTTTAATCTGTTATCATCTTGGCAGGAAGCATGGAGGCATACAGGGAGGGAGACATGACAATGGAAAAGTAGTTGAGAGCCCTACTCTTATACCCCCAGGCAGCAGGATAAAAGAGACACCTAGCCTGGCTTGGGCTTTTGATACCTCAAAACCCATCTCCAGTTGATGGGTTTCCTCCAACAAGGCCACACCTCTTAATCCTTCTTAAGCAGTGCCACTCCCTGATGACTAAGCATTCAAATATATGAGCCTATGGAGGCCATTCCTATTCAAACCACTACAAGGACTCAAACTCAGGCCATCAGCTTTGTTGGGAAGTGCTTTTACCTGCTAAGCCATTTTGCCAGGTCCCATATTCGGGAAAGAGTTGTTTCTTTGTTTTGTTTTCTTTTAAATACAATATTTGTATTATTTTTTTAAAAGAATATTATAAAAGTATTTTGATATTTACCCCATTCTTCCAAGGTTCACTCCTGTACTCCCAACTTTTATAAGTATCACACTAAGTCCAACACACTCATGGGTGTGGGGTCATCCACTGAAGAATGGCCCATCTACTAGAGGTCACATCCTTAAAAAATGACTCCACCTGCCTCAGAAGCCAATTAAGCATGAGAGTCAGTGAGTCCCACCCATCCATGTTGGACTCTGACTGGCTTGATCTTGTGTAGATTTGATAGAGACACAGTTACTGAAGTTCATGAGTATAGCATCCTGGCATGTCGGAAGACGTGGGTTTGATCATGCCTTCTGGCTCTTACCCCCTCTCTGACCTGTCTTCAATGTGGCCCATAATTTTTTAAATGTATATTCCAGACTGGCCTCAAGATTCTGATCTTTCTCCTTCTTCCTCTTCAGCATGGCTTACCTGCCACCACAACTTGCCCCAAAACTCCTAAACAAAGTCTTCAGGTTCGTCCATGGCCATAATGCTTTAGAAATAAAGTCAGTTAAGATTTTCTATTTTCCTTCTCAGACAAAAAGCAGTGAGTTTTATCTTCAAATGTCCTTGCAAATAGAAATGGAATTATAGCACAAATAGACAACCTAGAGTTGTTCTTTTAACATGAAGTGGGGGGTTCAGCTTAGTGGGGACTACTTTCAACTACACTTGAAAGTAAGAATTCTATAAAACTTCAATTTTAAAAGAGTGGTTTCTATCTCACCAAAATAGGTCATTGCTTCCAAGTTATCTTGATGAGAGCCTACTCAGACACAGCATTTATACCCTTCTTGAGTCGTATACGGAACTGGATCTATGTTTTACCTCATGCTGAATCAGATAGTTCTAAATCTGTAAGGACCTTTAACAGTAATTAGGAAAATGGGAACTCCAGAAGACAGAAAATAATCATTGCCAGTCTTACTTAGGCCCTGTGTGTGAAATGCCCATTGCGAGGGGTGTCTAGATATTGAGAGTACTGACATTTCTGACCAGATTGTAGGAGTCTGTTCTATGCCTATGGGATATTTGGTCTCTTCTCAGTATATTCCCTAATATACATACAATATCCATGGCTGTAACGCACACACACACACACACACACACACACACACACACACACACACCTCGAGTATCCTTCAGCTCTGACAGACAAAATAGCTTCAGGAATTGCCAAATGTCTCTTAGGTAGCATTTGAGGATATCTACCATGAAACTCTATTAAAACATTCCCCATATCAAGGGTAATATTATGATGCCCAGTTAACAAACTGAAAAACGGAGTCTCAAGATTAAACAACTCACTCCTGCTCATAGAGTTAATACCAAACAGTAGCAGGAATCATCAGCAGTGTAGAATTCCATGTGCTGGTCATAGAACTATCAACAAGCACACCTATACCCCCCAGTACCAGGCACTGTGCCAAGTACTTTTACAAACTCTCACATCCACTGAAAGAAGAAGGCACAGTCATAACTCCTGGGTTCCACTGAAGCAGAGTTATCAGGCCTTTTTATCCTTGGCCAAGGCCACACAGCTAAGAAACTGCATACTGTTTGCATTCTCAATAGCATTGTTCAAGAGTGAGGGCTTGCTACACTGTTCTTTGCCAAGGAAAAGTGGGAGGACAAGAGAAACATCCAAAGTCTCACACATTGTTCACAAGCGTTTGTCGCGACCGGCCTTGACCAGCAAGAATGACTCGATGCCTGAGATCCTTCTCAACAGCACTTTATTCAGGAACGCCTTCCATGATGCTACGGGGAACACTAATGGACTAGCAAGGCCACCCTATATACTGGAGCATTTACTGCCCAGGTGCTCTGTGTCTTACTGTTGCCACGGGATAGGCTAAAGCAGGAATCACTTCAATAACATAAGGCTGGGCAAAGAGGACTTGTGCTGAGTCATTATTATTATCAGATGGGCAGTGGAAGCCAGCGCCATCCTATAATGGCGAATGATATGGCTCGCAACAAGCGTTCATCAATGGCACTGTGTGGAGGCAGTCTACCACAGGCTGAAGATCAGGGCCTCAAGACCTGCTCTCCTAATGACTCCCCAGTGACTGTAGACAAGTTCCAAATATTCTCTGAGCCTCAAGTTTCATCTCCCTCATCAGTAAAAAAGTGAGCCCAAGGTTTAGGATTGTTATTTTTCTATTAATCATTTTATTCATTTATATTCCCACTCACCCATTCCTGCCTCACTGCTCTAGCATTCCCCTATCTGGGTCATCAAGCCTCCACAGCATCAAGGACATCCCCTCCCACTGATGTCTGATAGGGCCATCCTCTGCTACATACGTAGCTGCAGCCATGGCTCTCTCCATGTATACTATTTGGTTGGTGGTTTTGTCCCTGGGAGCTCTGGGTGGTCCCATTAGCTGATACTGTTCTTCCTATGGGGTTGCAATCCCTCCAGCTCCTTCAGTCCTTCCCCTTCCATTGGGGTCCCTGGGCTCAGTCTGATGGTTGGCTCTGAGTATGCACACCTGTATTAGTCAGTTGCTGATAGAACCTCTCAGGGAACAGTCACAACAGGCTCCTTTTGGCAAGTATTTCTTGACCTCAGCAATAGTGTGAGGGGTTGGTGTCTGCAGATGGGATGGATCCCTAGGTGGGGTGGTCTCTGAATGGCCTTTCCTTTAGTCTCTGCTCCATTTTTTTTGTCCCTGTCTTTCCTTTGGACAGGAACACTTCTGGGTTAAAATTTTTGAGATGCGTGGGTGGTCCCATCCCTCAACTGAGGGCTGTGCCTATCAACTGGAGGTGGTCTTTACAGGTTCTCGCTCCCCTTTTTTGGGTGTTTCAGCTAAAGCCATCAGTGTTGGGTCCTGGGAGCCTCCTGCTTCCATGGAGTCTGGGACTGCCTAGTGGCTCTCCATTGTTATGAAAAGAGAATGATGTGTTGCATTGAAAATATATAGGGCACATTTTTAGGAGGAATTTTGGTGGGTAAAAGCACTGACCCCTATCACTAAGGGAAAAAATGCATGGGTCCAAGTTCCTGTACCTCAGTCAATGCTTATGTGCCTACACTACATGTCACACACACATAAAATGCATAGGGGAGACTGAGCACATGCAGAATGATCAATAGGAATGCTAATAACTGCCATTATTGTTATTGTTACTTCCCAGAAGGAACTGAGCTGCCTAAGTTCTGAATGCATGCAGAGCTAAATAATATGGAAACAGATAATAAGAGAAATCATCCTCCAAGGAAAATATAGTTGAAATGCCAGAACAATCCCTAGGCAGTATGACAAGATTGCATTTACCTGCTGTTCCATATGTTAGCTTTTAAAGAAAAAAAAAACCCCACAATAACTCATGTTTGTCATTATATTTAAAAAAAAAACACCACTTTGGCTTCATGTGGGCAAATGCAAAGGAATATATGTACAGTACAAATTGCACTCTCAGGGAACTGAATCATATCGACCAATTTTCTAGATTTCTTGTTATCGGTTTTGTCTGTCTCTACTCTGAAGTCTTGGGGGCGAATACAAAAACAACTTCTGTTGCTAGGAACATTTGAGTAAATGAAGCTATACCTCTGCCCACAGAGGTGCTCCCATGACAAGTCCCCCTGCTCCCCTGAAAACCAAATTATACACGAATGTATGGCTGAGTCTAAAGATGTTTGTCAAAGCTAGTAATTTCAGTTCTGAATTTAGTTACAGAGGCTAAACACAAAGGCGAGGGGGGAGGGTACCTGGATGATATCAATCCTCTCCCAGGAAGCTTTGCTTCTCCGAGTCTGAGCTTGTTAGATTTTCCTTTTTCCATATGCAAACTGGTCAGATGTTCTAAGAATCACATGGAAGTTTGGGTTTAGCAGCCAGGGGGTTAAGATTCAGCATTAGAAGTCATAGTAGTCTTATGATGAGGTTATCTCTAGATGAAATCTGTCGGACTAGTAAGTGTGCCGTCCGTTCGATGCTGGCTTGTCCTGCCTCCTTCTGACCTGGTAGATTACATTTAAAGGGGTAATACATTAGAAAAGTGCTGGAGTTCATATGAGACTAAACAGACTCATCTTTTAGGGAAATCAGGCTAACTCGTCTGAGAGACAACAGAGCATAGTGACCAACCAGGGCTGGGGCTTCAGAGTTTCAGGGTGTGGCTTCAAACCCTGCAGTTAAGTTTGCTACTTACCTGCAACAAAAGCATATTAAAGATGGAAGAGTTTATTTTGTATCTCTGTTGTAGGATATAGGCATGGTGCTGATGTCAGGGCAAGGAGAGTTTGAGGTCAAGTTGCATCTGCAGTCAGGAAGCAGAAGGCAATGAATGCCACTCACATTTAGAATGAATTTTCCCACCTCAATTAACCTACTCTAGAACTGTATTACAGACATGCCCAGACATTTGTCTCCTTGGCAATTCTGGATCCTGTTTTGTGAGCAATCAATACCCACAACCTCAGTGGGCCAGTCAGGTAACTTGTTTCTAACCAGAAGAATACAGCAAGGGGTAATGGGATGTCACATCTGTGATAAGACGATGCAAGAGTTCATTCTGTCCTTTGCCGGCTTTGATAAAGTGAGCTTCTGTGTTCGAAAGAACTGTGGACAGAGAGCCAAGAGGTGACTAAGGCTCTGAGTGCAACAACCCCAGAGAAACTTAGAGCATCCATCAGCCATGTGAGGGACCCTAAAAGCATGTCTGCTCCTTATCAAATCCTAGCATGAGACCTCAGTCCTGACTGCTGCCTTGAACTCAGTCTCTTGCAAGCCCACCAACAGAAGACAGCATGATGCTGTGTGCATGGACCTCCAACACACATGACTCTGAGAGGATGTTTGCAGCCAGCTGCTGCTACATAGCAAGACACTGTTTTTAAAAATTAAATGCATTAAATAGGAAAATCAATAAATAGTAAATAAATATGTATTGTGTTACACTTCTAAATCCTGCTATTTTGTTTTGTAGCAATTAGTACAGCAGCTGTGGCATCTGGATGGGCTGATAGCGTCTCCTTCTCTCAGGGTGGGAGTGAGGATGCTTAGATCTTAGGGTAAAGATGGGGCACCCATAGGCTGAACACTTAACACCATAGCTGATACCTTGTACACTTTAAACTGTGTTGTTATTTTATTCACAACATTCTATCTTCACAATGCATGTCCATCTCTGGATAGTTAATGTGATATATAGGAATTTTAAACATATAAGCCAATGTTTAGAAACCATATTTCAGGAGACTCTATGCTACCATTGTAAGCACACTCTGGTTTCTGCTGCATGGCCCTTGTATCAGTATATGGATGAGGGAGACAGTTGTGTGTGTGTCTAGTTGCCAGGGGAAGGGAGCCAATGGGAAACAGAAGTTTTGCAGAAAATCCCAACAGAGAGAGGAGCATAAGGACTTAGCTAGTCAACTGTTCCCTCATGGCTTGTAGGGCAGTTTGGCAACTGCATGGGGAATTAGGAAGTGTCTTGTGTCATTGGTTGGAGAGGGAGAGTACTCTTCAATACAATGGCCCATTTCCAGGAAGTTATCAGACAGGGGCACCAGAAGTAGGTTTCAGTAGTTCCATTCATGGACAAGAATGATAAGAAACGACTGGTAATTAAACATTTTGACCTACAAACATGGCGATTTCATATAGTTCTACTTAAAATAACAGCATTTGAGACAGTATTAAAATCCAGGGGGGATTGTGGATCAACTGAACTTTTGCCTCACACACATCCATAAACATACTTACACATATAGTCATGTCTCTATATCCATGGATTTCATATCTTCAATCTCAACTATAGATCAAAACACTTGAACTTTATGTCTATTTTGTACATATACAACCCTTTTTATTGTATGGCCTAGACAACACATTATAATATTTATTAATACATAATATTTCATTGTATTAGGCATTAGACATAACCTAGAAATGATTTAAAGTGGACAAGAGGATGTGTGGAGGTTATGTGCAAAGCTAGGTCACCCTGCGTAATATTGAGTGTCCACAGGTTGGCCCTCTTGGGTGAGGAAACTGGGGTCAATATCCACTGAGAAGATTGATGCTTGAGTATGAGTCTTACAGCATTCTTCTCTTCCCTTGTAAGCATTTTTATTGGGTTAAAGTTTTTGACACTTTCATATATAGTGTGATTACATTCACTCATCTTCCTCTCTCCTCTCACTCCCCTCCGCCTCCTTCCAGCTAGTCCCCACTTTATCCTTATGTCCCTCCTATTCTGAGCAGGCAGTCACAACTGCTGTGTGTCCATGATCACAACAGCCCTGTTGCATCTAGAAAGCACTACCCCACTACCCTCTTCTCCATCCTTCAGCTCCTACAGAATTCCACCCTCTTCTGCAGTGTTCTGTGGGCTTCTGAGAGGGTGACCGAGGCTGAGACCCACATTAGTCTTTGAATATTAACGTAAAGTTTAAAGACAATTTAACTGTATGTCCATTTGGCAAAACATCAGCAGTAAATCCTCATGTAGCACTGTAACTTCCCCTGATAAGGACTTTTGACTAGTTCTACAATGTCAGCCACGCACTCGGTCCTGTGGAGTGTGCCTCAGACGACTCCTGCTGAGTAGTGAATGATCTGGCTACCCCCAAGGCAGTACTGTCACCATTGCACCAGGAGACACATTTTTTTCCAGGCTGTTCAGTATTTCCTTAATGGTTAAGAATGATAAAGACTTTTAAAATGTTATTTGAATGTCATAGTCGTTCATAGTTCAACTTTTGAGAACTCTAAGGATGTTGAACATTTCCTTAGGTGCTTCTCAGCCATTTGAGTTTCCTCAGTTGAGAATTCTCTGTTTAGCTCTGTTCCCCATTTTTTAATAGGGTTATTTGGTTCTCTAGAATCCAACTTATTGAGTTCTTTGCATATATTGGATATTACCCTTTATCTGATGTAGGATTGGTAAAGATCTTTTCCCAGTCTGTTGGTTGCTGTTTTGTCCTATTGACAGTGTCCTTTGTCTTACAGAATCTTTGCAATATTATGAGGTCCCATTTGTCAATTCTTTTTTTTTAAACTGTCTTTTTTTATTAGATATATTCTTTCTTTAAATTTCAAATGTTATCCCCTTTCCTAGTTTCCCCTCCAAAAATCCCCTCTGTGCCCCATTTTTTAATGGGGTTATTTGATTTTTCTGGAGTCCAGCTTCTTGAGTTCTTTGTATATATTGGATATTAGTCCCCTATCAGATTCAGGATTGGTAAAGATCCCTTCCCAAACTGTTGGTAGCCTTTTTGTCTTATTGAAAGTGTCTTTTGCCTTACAGAAGTTTGCAATTTTATAAGGTCCCATCTGTCAATTCTCCATCTTACAGCACAAGCCACTGCTGCTCTGTTCAGGAATTTTCCCCCTGTGCCCATATCTTCGAGGCTTTTCCCCACTTTCTCCTCTATAACTTTCAGAGTCTCTGGTTTTATATGGAGTTCCTTGATCCACTTAGACTTGAGCTTTGTACAAGGAGATAAGAATGGATTAATTCGCATTCTTCTACATGATAATCTACAGCTGTACCAGCACCATTTGTTGAAAAATACTGTCTTTTTCCCACTGGATGGTTTTAGGTCCCTTGTTAAAGATCAAGTGACCATAGGTGTGTGAGTTCATGTCTGGGTCTTCAGTTCTATTCCATTGATCTACCTGTCTGTCACTGTACCGGTACCATGTAGGTTTTTTGTTGTTGTTGTTGTTTGTTTGTTTTATCACAATTGCTTTTAGTACAGCTTGAGGTCAGGCATGGTGTTTCCACCAGAGGTTCTTTAATTGTTGAGAATAATTTTTGCTATCATAGGATTTTTACTATTCCAGATGAATTTGCAAATTGCCCTTTCTAACTCAGAGAAGAATTGAGTTGGGATTTTGATGGGGATTGCATTGAATCTGTAGATTGCTTTCAGCAAGATAGCCATTTTTACTTTACTAACCCTGCCAATCCATGAGCATTGGAGATCTTTCCATCTTCTGAGATCTTCTTTGATTTCTTTCTTCAGAGACTTGAAGTTCTTATACAGATCTTTCACTTCCTTAGTTAGAGTCATACCCACGGATTTTATATTATTTGTGACTATTGTGAAGGGCGTTGTTTCCCTAATTTCTTTCTCAGCCTGTTTATCCTTTCTGTAGAGAAAGGCCACTGATTTGTTTGAGTTAATTTTATATCCAGCTACTGCACTGAAGCTGTTTATCAGGTTTAAGAGTTCTCTG
>NC_034601.1:7954549-7977166 GCF_900095145.1 Mus pahari | reverse complement strand
TCCACAAGCATGGGAGATCTTTCCATCTTCTTCGATCTTCTTCTATTTCTTTCTTCAGAGACTTGACGTTCTTGTCATAGAGACCTTTCACTTGTTTGGTTAGAGTTACACCAAGATTCTTTATATTGTTTGTGGCTATTATGAAGGGTGTTGTTTCCCTAATTTCTTTCTCAGCCTGTTTATTCTTTGTGCATATCTTTCTTATATTCATTAGGATATTTGTGTTCTCTTGGAGTTCAGTGAGGGATTTATTCTGCCCTTGTGGTTAGGTGTTTATTTGTGTCCCCTTCAAAGTCTCTGAACCTATTAATAACTTTAAAATAATTTCTTGACTTGAGTTTAGTTAAATTATTCTCACTGGGGTCCTTACAATGGAATTGATGACCTTTGAGGCAGGCATTGCTCTCTGCCTCAGGGTGGTAAACATCAGTAAGTTTAATGAAGAAAAACACTCCATTTGATTTCTCCCGTATTGACTAAGGGCTTTTAGTGTTGTGGTGGTCTGTTCCCGATTCTTACTATGTTCTAAGCTCCCTGGGAGCTTGTATCCCTACGAAGAGCTGAAACTATACATATGACATGTACATGAATTGAGTGGACTGGTTTAAGGTGAAAACGTCTTTTCCTTTTTTCTCACTGAGGAAGGAGGCAGGACTTTTATTATCACCAAACTCAGTAAGTGTAAAAATACTAAGATGTACCTTAGGTGGATGCAGTTACTACTTATGGTTTAAAAAAAGATTAGGAAGTATCCAGAAGCCCTTGTGGTTATCCTTAGAAGATAATCTACCAGGGAGTGTTGCACAGTGCAGAGCTAGAAGTGGAGATAGGTGGATGAATGGAAACCCACATGGACTGATTAAATTCAAGCTACTGGATGAAAAAGGTCAGCATCCTGCCTGCCTCTCTGCCCAAGGGGCCTGCAGATTGTGCCCTGCTAAAAGGCCATTGGTGACTTTCAGATCAGCAACCACAACAAACCATTTATTGAACAATTACTATATATAATGATACATGTCTTAAATACACCATGTCACCACATCCTCCAAGCAACTCTGTACTTAAACACAACAAGCGCTAGTTTACAGGTGAGATAAACAGAACTCTGTGTAATTAATGACCTTGTCTCCATTCACAGTGCCTACAGCAAGAAGAGTAAATGTGGTCATGTGATCTGAACTTCAGGTTCTGTGACTCTGCAGCCCAGAAGCAAGACAACTGCTGTTTGATAATTAAACAGGGATGTCAAATGGACACATTCACAAAGACAAGACTTTAAAAACTCATTATGGCATGGGTGATAAATGCCTGTATTCCTAGTGCTTGGGAGGCTGAGAGAGGAGGATTAATTGAACTCTGGAAACTATTAAAATGTAGACAAGAAAAGGAGCTAACCTGGAAAGATTTTAAAGAGTGGCAGTGTGGAAACTGACACCAAAGGTCAGGAAACAGGAAGAGGGCTTTCAGCACTGCCATCTTGGGAATGATGGCTGACACCAGCTAAATTACTTCCAGCTCTGTGAACTCAACTTTAAAAAGGAATGAAAATTTATTTCGTTTTGGCAATAAAATGAGAAAATATGCATAAAATATCTTAGTAGGCACTCATAAAGAAAACTCAAATACTATGACACCTAAAATAGTTTTATTTCCTATAACAAATAACTGGTAAGCTAACAATCACTGAAGAGGGTTATAGAGATTCTAAATGGTGCAAGGACAGGAACTTACATTACTGCTGAAGAGTACAGGTCTAGCTTGGAAGTTCTCAAATATTTATCTAACAAGAGGAAAAGTGATATTACTATCAATCCATTAACATTATCACTGAAATGATACACTAAAAGTATGCCAGGCATGGTGGCATATGCCTGTAATCTTAGCACTCTGGAGAAGAGGGGATAGAAGGGCCAGCCCATGCCTCACACTGAGATCTCAAAACAGCAAAGCCAAACTAAACAACGAGTTCTCATCTTGTTGTTGGTGCTTCTGCTTTCATGAACAAAGGCATTTCCAGTTCTAAAAAAACCTACCAGTTTGCTTTTCCCTCAAAACATTCACATAGCAAAACAAACAAACAAACAAACAACAATAACAAAAAATAAACATCAGGGGCTGAGAAAATGGCTTAAGGAATTGCTTTACAAGCATGAAACTCCGAATTCAATCCCAGAACAGGCATAGAAATAATGCTGGCCTAGTGCTATGTGTACTGAAGAACCAAAGACAGGTGAATTCCCTAGACAGATAGCATAGCCTACTTGATGAGCTCCAGACCAGTGAAAGACCCAGTCTTTAAAAAAAAAAAAAAAAGACTGGGACAGTCCCCGAGGAATGACACAACTGTTGTCCTCTGGCCACACATGCAAACACATTCATGTACATGAACACAAACAGGAATATACACACGTGCACACACAAACATGGCAGAGACCAAATTTGCAAAAGTGAAAACCCTGTGCCTTTTCTAGACTCCCCTCTTGCCCTGGCCACAAACGCCCCCATGTGCAAGTCAGGACTGAGTAAAGGTGAGAGACATTTGTACCCAGGGCACTGAAGAGGCACACTTGCATTCAATTTTCCATGAGAATGTTGTCCTTCATTCCAGACAACACCACCTTGAACTATGCCACCAACTCTGGGATTTGGACATTTTAGAAGAAAACTCTCTTATGGTCAGTACTGAAAGCAACAGAATCAATAGCACATGCCTATATCCATAGAATGGCTTATTTGAAGGAAATTGCCCATGTGATTCTGGAAGCTAGCAGGTCTAAAATGGACAGTGTGAACTGGCAGGCTGAGGACCCCGGGACAAGCGCGGAAGACTACAGGATGAGCAGTGACTCCGACTCAGTTCACAGGCTGAGGCTGGACTGAGGTCCTGTTGCCCAGGTCAGCCTCTTCTCCATCCAACCCTTCAGCCTACTGAATGAGACCTATGATGGTTGATACTGATTGCCAGATTCATAGAATTCAGAATTGTGTCGGAAAGAAGCGACTGGGTGTGGAGGTCCAGCCTCAGCATGAGGAGGGTCCCAAGAAAGCGGGAATGGGAGTGGCTCTGGTTCAATAAAGACTGAGTCAGTAGTGGATGCAACTGTCAGTTCAGGTGCTCTCTCTGTTCCCGGGGACTCTCGTCATTCTTCCTTTTCTCCTTTCTCCCTCTTTTTCCTTCTTTTCATCATTCTTTTTTCCTTCTTCCTTTTCTCTTTCTTTCTTTCTTTCTTTCTTTCTTTCTTTCTTTCTTTCTTTCTTTCTTTCTTTCTTTCTTTCTTTCTTTCTTTCTTTCTTTCTTTCTTTGCCTTCTCTGGACCAGACAGCCTGAACAGTGTTTTATTTATTAAAGCAAGATCATCAAGGCTGTGAACATTGTTAAAACTTTTTTTAATTCTTAAATTACATAAATTCTATGAATCCAGGATCATTAGTTCTAACCTCTGACTCCTTAAGACAGAAACTAAACACAAAGCAAAAGCACATTTCTTTATGATTTTTATGGTCTGTCTTCATGAGTAGCTGGGCACACCTTTTACAGTTTCCTGGTACAGCAAACAGCAGTCTTTAGTAACTATTTTCATGTAAGAACACAAAGCTAACAGACTACTAAGGTTAAAGTAATTTCTTACAAAATGTTAAAATTTATGCAAGTAAAGTAGGCATTGTCATCTTCAATCCTTCAAATAGCTAGGAGAACAAAGTACATCATCTTTTAATTCTCTAATCTTGGTTTTTTTCATCCTGGCAACTCCATGGCCTCGTGCACACTCCTAAGACTATTCCTTTCTAGATCACATACACGCCTTCCTCCTTTAAGATTAAACCCATCATCACTGCTATATCATCTATAGCTTCCTTCTTTTCCTATCCATGTCTTTTCTTCTTGAGAACATTTTAGCTCTCTGTCCTTGATGTCCTCAAATACACCCTGGCTAATTAATGCAACAGTCATTGGACCAGAATGTTCAGGCATCTCCTCATAATTTCAAGTTCAAGGCCAAGTCTCTAAATGAGCAATTTCTACAAAGGACCATGTAGGTTTTTATGGCCTGTGTGGTTATGTTGTCTAGATCCTTTCCCATGGCCCTAAAGGCCAAGAGGAAGGTCTGTTCCTCATCCTCCACAGCCTCATGACCACCTCCATTCCTCACTTCTGAGATCCACATCTGTTCATTTATTATGGAGTCATTAGCTCTGAGTAATGAGGGAAGTATATTGCCCAGAAAGAGAGATGGAGTGTAAAACAGAAGAGACAGCACATCAGCTTCAGGGCAATAGCAACCATCTGCCCTGGCGTTGTTGTAGGGGCAGGAATTGTGTCACACATCCCCTTATGCAGCCATGCTGGACCAGCATCTGGGCATGTCTGTGAGGGGTTCTCTGATGAGATGTTATCTGAGGTGAGAAGGCAGAACTGAGCGAATGCTGCACATGGTCATCCAGGGCTTCGACTGAATGAGGAGGACAAACACTCACCCCTCTCTGCTTCCTGACTGCAGATGCTGTGGCCAGCTGCCTCACCTCCTGCAGCCATGCCTTCCCTGCCTCAAATTGTAAGTCAAACATACAGTTTTAAAATTTAAATTGCTTCTCGTCTGGTGTATTAGTCACTTTTCTGTTGTGATAAAACACCATGACCAGGAGCAACTTATAGAAGAAAGAAATTATCTGAGCTCATAATTCCCATGGGACATCACAGCAGCAGGCAGCAGGCACCATGGCAGGAACAGCTGTGAGCTCACATCTGGAATGGCAAGCAGGAAGCATATCAACCCCAGAATAATGCAAGTCTTTAAATTCTCTAAGGCCATCTCCAGTGGCATACTTCCTTGAACAAGGCTGCATATCCTAAGCCTCCCAAACAGCGCCATCAATTGGGGACCAAGTATTCAAATGCTTTATGGGAGACATTTCTTATCCAAACTATCACATCCAGTCCTTGTCAGAGCAAGGAGAAAAGTAACTGTGCTGACTTGAATGGGAATGACCCCCAGAGGCTCACATATCTGAATGCTTGGTCATCAGAAAGTGACACTATTTGACAGCAATTATGAGGTATAACCTTGTTAGAGTAGGTGTAGTGATGGCGGAGAAGTGTGTCAACGAGGGTGGGCTCTGGGGTTCCAAAAGCTCAAGGCAGTCCCAGTGTCTTTCTCTCTTCCTGCTGCCTACACAACTGGATATAGGACTCTCAGCTACTTTACCAGCACCATGTCTGCCTGTGTGCTGCTATGATCATTGCCATGAAGATAATGGACTAAACTTCTGAGACTGTAAGCAAGTCCCTATTAAATGCTTTTCTTTGTAAGAGTTGCTGTGGCAATGGTGTCTCTTCATAGCAATAGAACACTGACTAAGACAGTAACTAATACAAGGTCCGCCACACTGTGGAAAGTAAAAGTGGAAATAAAAAACTCGTGGAAAATCATCGATTCAGAAGTAATCAGAGTAAAGCTTGACCTGGCCCTATATCCCACTAAAGTGACATAACATCACAGAGCCTCACCAAGAACACTGCTGACCTTAGACAAGGCACTTTTCCATACATCAATCTGCAATCTAGAATGTTTCATTTCGCTCTAGCCACAGGAACCCCAAGGAAGAGCTGGCACCACTGCTACCCAAACTACATTCTGAGGACAGGAAAGTCCATTCCCCAATAAGTCCAGCTAGTGACTGTCACCCTTCTAAAATCTACCCTCCCACCCCACTCCTGGTAACAGTTTTCTTTTATTATATGTAAGTACACTGTATCTGTCTTCAGACACTCCAGAAGAGGGAGTCAGATCTTGTTACGGATGGTTGTGAGCCACATGTGGTTTCTGGGATTTGAACTCGGGACCTTCGGAAGAGCAGTCGGGTGCTCTTACCCACTGAGCCATTTCACCAGCCAACAGTTTTCTTTTTAGAAGACCATATTTCAAATGAGCTGTGCAAAGGAAGAACTAGATCCACATATTTAATGAGTTGAGAGACTTGTGGTTACAAAAATTACTGCCTGAGATGTAGGCTAAGGCTGGGGCCCTCGGAAGCATCAGGGCTTTGACTCTCAGCCATTCACTCTCATTCTGCCCATTTCGTCAGATCCCTCCTTATGTCCAGGTTGTATATGTGAAATAGAGGCGTGATGATTAATAATCACCATGGCTAATATACCATGGCTACTTACTGCTTGCCATTGCAACTGTTACTTTAAGCAGTTTGGCATACAAATCCATCAACTCTTGTTACTTTGCTCTCTCCTATGGCAGAAACAACGTATCAGAGAAAGGTGTTTATGTTGCAGATGCTTGCACATGTACTTGGCCAAACATCACAAAGATGTGTGGCAGAGGAGGTTCTCACCTCAATGAGGACAAGGGGCACACTGTTGCAGGAAGTGTTTAGGAACAAGGTTATCTCCAAGACACACCTTCCAAAGACCTTTATTCTTCAACCTGGAATTGCCTTCTAAAGTTCTCCGAACCTCCAAAACCACTGCCATTTGTTAAGTTTCAAACCCAAGACATGGCTGAGGTGCCAGTTTAGCACATCAAAGTGGACCTGGCCCCCTGGCTCTCCCAGCAGCCTCAGTTCCTATCTGATGTAGGGTATGGCTGACATACCCCACCCTTTACCCTGAACACCCCAGCCTAGAGGCTGGGCTGCCCTTCCCCCAGAGGCTCTTCCCTATATAGTGCAGACATTTTGGTTACCCAGCCTTTTTGTACCTTTGGCCTCCTGGCTGCTGCACCTGGTTCTCTTCGTCCTCCTTTCCCCTTCCAGTCTTCCCACTCAGCCCAGTGTTAGATTTTCACAGATGTCTCAGCTTCTGGCTACACTCTCCCACAAATAAACTTTCTCCTCCACCATACCTAGGGAAAATCATATCCTTTCCCTTCCTTTTTATTTCTTTTTCTTTCATTCACAACTAGCTGGGGACAACTTCCAACATGAGCCTATGGGAGACATCTTATGTGCAAATTACAACATCATCTAACTTTCTCACCAACCCAATAACCCTAGGTATTGTTATTGTTCTCATTTGAGAGGTAGGGAAACTGAGATGCAGAGAAACTAATTTTTAAGATCATACATACAGTAAATGGTAGTATTAGGATAAACCCAAGTAGCTGAGACACAAGCTCATTTGTATTTCTGTTCTAAATTGCTAGGACTTATATCTGACTCTAGTTCAAGGTCATGGGACATCGTCCCAGCTCTGTTAACCACACAAACATTTCAGGCTTACACTTGTTGAGAAGAAAATTTAGCAACTTGGCAGATCCTAGAAATTCCCCCGTAGTGCTTAATAAATGTATCCTCTTTTTGGAGATCTGAAGTCAACATTTTCCACCTTGAAATCTGGATTGCTACCAAGTGTGAGGGTTGTAGTCCAGTGTAATGGCTTTTGAGTTGGATAGATTTTGTCTTACTCACCTGCAGCTCTTAGCTTTCAGGAGTTGTGTCTCTCTCTCTGAGTGTCAGTTTCCCCATGTGACAAGAGCAGCCAATGATGTAACAAGAAAAACACAAAGTACTTAGGGCAATGCCTGTTGCACAGCTGCAATGTCCAGGCGGTCAAGACGCCTTAAAGACTCTTGAGGTTACGGTAGGCAGTTTGGAAGGGTTGCAACATAAAACTTAGGACATCAAGTTGAAATGGAATTTCAGATAAACAATATTTTTTTAAAAAATAACTGCTTAAGTATCTCCCAAATACTGCATGATATATGCTAAACTTTTTCTTTTCTTTTCTATTCTTGTTAACCTGAAATCCCAAATTATGAAGCGGCCCGATGCGTGTTACATAAGACAACTCCAGGCCTCAAAGCACCAACACCCAGTCTGTTCCAGTGCAAGTGGGACCTTGACCCCGGGTGGATCCCAGAGAGGTGGCAAACTCCTGGGTCTGCCCAGGCAGCACTAGCAGCACCCGGAGCGGCCCCGCCCCGGCCCGCCCCGCCCAGGCCCGCCCAACCCTCCAGGAGGACAGGTTCCAGAAGCTGTTCCAGGCAGGGCTGCCGCGTGGTGTGGCGTCGCTCTCTCCTCCCACAGAACGTGCCCAGGCAAGGCCAGTCGCTCGCCATGTCCGCTGCGGGGGCGGCGGATGTTTTCCACAGAGCCCGGGGCAGGACCCTGGACGCGTTCTCCTCAGGTACTCCTGCTTGGCTCTTCGCCTGGGAAAGGGAGGGGGACTCCAGCGCTGCAGAACCCTCCGCGAGGGGAACCTTCCGGTCGCGGGCGCTCACTTCCATCCGGACCCCTTCGTGGGTTGCACGCGGCACCGGGGACCGTTGTCGGAGTTGTTCCTCCCTGGCGGTGCTGGGTGCTTCGCTGGCCTTGACTTGACCTTGCAAACCACAAACTAAACTAAACTAAACTAAACTAAACTAAACTAAACTAAACTAAACTAAACTAAACTAAACTAAAGCAAACAAACGAAACAGAAGCGGGGCGGAGATGGCAGAGAAGTGAATGACAGCTTGAGCTCTGCTGCGGGGCTGTCCTCTGTCGTCCTCGTCTGTAAACCCGGACCACTGCAGGCTTCTGCATGGCAGCTGACAAGCGCCGGGTGTGTCAGAGGCTGTCACTTGTAGCGAGATTGTATTTTATATCCAGCGGTTTGCTGTAACCGTAGAGGGGAAAGGCATTCTGGTCCTGGTAGCGTTCTTGGACGTTGGGCTTAGATAATCTGACCCTGTCTTGCCTCAAAGGGAGCGTTGTTAACACATCAGAGTATTTCTGTAACCGAGGGTGTGGGGCACATGCTGGGTGTTAAGCAAATGTTGGGCCTTGAGCTACTCAAGAGGATACCTGATTGGTTCCTGTTTCCCTGTGTTAACTTTGGATCTTTGGGGTTGATTCTTCTCCGGCACTTGGCTTAGAATCACAGGAACGCTTGCCTTTCTTGTTATCCAGCCTCTAATTTGCCTGAACTGCTCTGAAAAAAAGAATCAGGCCCGTTCCAAAGCCGGGAGGGCGGGCCTTGGCACCCGCTCTTCTCTGCTCACCTGGTGGCACTTGGAAGTCTGGCACCTTCTCAGCCTTCACATCCTATTTTCAGGTTCATTTCCTCAGACTTACCTCTGCCTAGCTTAGCCAAAGAAGATCAATCCTACAGTTCTAGGCTAGGCCTTTGTTTCTTTTCTCTCCTTGCAATTCAAGGTTCTGCACAGGTGTGCACAGCCAAAAATTCACTGATGGTGGACTGGGGGAAGTCCAGTCTGCTGTGTTGCCATTTTTCTACAAATTTTAATGTGTTTTAGGTTTTTTGTGTTTCTCTAGCCTATATGTTTTTGAGATGCATCCTATTCTAAGTACTTCTCCTTACTCCCTTCTGAACAGTATCCCACTGATTGAGCATCCGTGCTGCATGTTTTGTTAATGGATGTGCTGAGTTCTCACCAGCTTGGTGGCTGTCTTGTCTTTGTTTCTCCAGATTTCTCTTTGCCACAGTGCTCTAGGAGCGACTGCCATGGGCTTGCAGGAATGAACTCTTTGTCCTGATCCTTGGATTGGCAGGAGAGCTGGGCAAGAAGACAGCCAACAGGAAGCTTTCATAGGAGATTAGGGGGAGGAGAAACAAACACCATAATGTTTATTCCTGCACTTGATGCCCTTCCAGAGTTCCCCTTTGTAGGCTGTATTCCTCCCCAGAAGGCCCTGCTTCTCCCAACAGTCTTTATATTCTTAGACTCTATTCCCAGATGGAGGTATCTGAGTGACAGTGGCTCTATCTTTCAGCTGCTAAAATGTTCCTCATAGTCCCTTTATATTCATCCCATCCCAGATAATCCCTTTGAAAAATGACTCGGGAATTTTTTTATTTAGTATATTTACTGTTCCTTCCTTGGTCCTGACTGATACAATGACCATTTAGTTACGTGCTTTTCATTCTTGTAAACAGTATTGTAGTAAGTCCTTTTTGTACAACTGTCTTCTATAAACACACTGGAGAATTTCTTCAGGAGCAGGGATGTGCGTTTTTAGAGTATAATCATCCCCAGATTTACCAGGCATAACTACATTACCTTCCAGAAGTGGTGGTGCACACCTTTAATCCCAGCACTTGGGAGGCAGAGGCAGGCGGATTTCTGAGTTCAAGGCCAGCCTGGTCTACAGAGTGAGTTCCAGGACAGCAAGGGCTACACAGAGAAACCCTGTCTCGAAAAACCAAAAAAAAAAAAAAAAAAAAAAAAAAAAAAAAAAAAAAAAAAAAAAAAAAGTTAAAAAAAAAAAAAAAAAAAAAAAAAAAAAAAAAAAAAAAAAAAAAAAAGGTGTGTGTGTAACTATTTGTTCCCTCTAGCAGACTGGAAAAGTTTCCTGCTGTCGGCTTCTCTCCAGCCTGAGAAATACCATGTTTCATTTACACTCTCTAGTAAGCTGGGAAGAATAGAGAAGAAAAGGGTGACAAATTCCCAGACCTCAGATTCCAAATCTAGGCGTGGAGCCATGGCACAGAAGTAGGAATCCTTGGCACCCAAAGGCCATCGCAGTGAGAGGAGTTGGGTTTGTGTGTACTGTCCATGCTTGATGAGGGGGGAGAACATTGACTGACATCAGAATAAGGAATAGAACCAACTATATGAAATGGATTTGAGATGCCATCTGGAATCCTGAGCACTGGTCATTTAGGGAGGTAGGGATGTGTGCCACACAGTGGGAGTAGGCAGTGCTGCCTTAAGATTTGGAGACATTATTCTGAAGGGGAACAATGGACCATTGTGGATGGTTCCTGTGCATTGTCTGTACTGTGTTCCTTAGCGTGTGTTTCTGTTCAAATGAGGGCAGCATATAGCGAAGAGTCAAAAAACAGAAAGTCAGAAATTATGGGAAAACCAGCAGCCAGCCTTGGCACCAAAGCTTGGCAGGAAGACTTAGGTGTGAGTGTGGGGGGACATTGTGTCAGATGCCACAGAAATATACATAGTTGTACTTACAGAAGCCCCCAGGGCAGTCCAGTTACGGTGAGAAGTAGAGCCTAAGTCTGTAGAGACAGTTCTCACCCCTCCTTCAAAAGAGTTCAGTTAACTCAAGCAGCTGTCCCAGGTTTACACTGCACTCATCCCCAGGGATTAGCTACTTGTCCCAACCAGATTTGATACCTTTAGCGACAGAGTCTCAATTTCTCCAGGAGTTTGAAACGTGAGTCTCAGTTTCAGCCATCCATTCCTTGTTAACATAATCTGCTCTGCTCTGCTGATGAGCGCTCACATTCTTAAGGCGTGTTCAGATACTCATTTTAATTAGGCAAATTGATAATTATAGTTCCTTGACACATAGCCTAATTAAGATTCTTTTTCATCTAGCATGTAACTTCCTTCTCAGAGGTTTGCCACATCTGTTCTGAAGGAATTCTGAAAGGGAGAAATCACAGGACAAAGGGGCGTTTTAAAATTGTATTTGAGGGCTGGTGCCATGGCTCAGAGGGTAAAGGTGTTTGCCACCAAGGCTGACAATCTGACTTTGATTACGGGAGCCCACATGTTAGACAACTAACTGCCATAGGTTGTCCTCTCACCTCTAGGTAAGTCCCATGGCATCTGTAACCCAACAAAATAATAAAATTGAATTTAATTGTTCTAAGGCCCTAAACTTATTTGTTCTTATTTCATCCTATCGGGATATTTCTTCCTTCTTGAATAGCTTTCTTTAAAGAATTGCTTGGGGAACTGGAGAAGCTCAGCAGTTAAGAACACTTCTACTCTACTGGAGGACCTGGCTTCAATTCCTAGAATCCAAATCAGGTGGCTTACAACCACTTGTGACTGTAGATCAAGGGGATCTGACACTCTCTTCACAGGACCCACACACATGTGGTGTGTACTCACACAGGGAAACACATACAGAAATAATAATAAAAGATGTTTCTCTAAACGTTTTACACCTCTGCAGCTGCCTTGTAGGAACTGATGGTTTTTGTTAATTCTGAACATTTCTCAGTTTTCCCTGTAAATCCTCTCACTGGTGAGAGTAACTGGATTCTCAGTAGAAATAATCAAGTTTAAACAGTTGTAACAGGGCAGGAGATGAGGTGAGCGCTTCAGTTGTGCCTTTTCATTTAGGACAAATTAGTTCTTTCTTATTTGAACAGGGATCTGTTCAATAGAAGCCGTGGGAGTGGACAGATTTGGCCCAACAGCCTAAATCGATGCCAAGTTTAATCCCAGTAGCTGAGCTCTGGTTGGTTGTGGAAGACCCTGTGGTGATAACTGAGCAATATATATTAACCAGGGAAGCTGGAGCTCAGTGACTGTTGATCGACTAAGTGACTGTAGCCAGTTAAATTGTTTCTTGTGTTACTCACTTCAGTGCTGCTTGGCCAGTGCTGGAGCTCTCAGTGCTGGCTCTAAGAGCTGCCTACTCACAGTCATTTTTGCTTTGTTTTGCTTTGATCAAATAACTGAGCTAAATTCAATTGGCCACAGGGACTATCATTCCCTCATGATAGTCCCTGTGAGTAAAGAGGAATGTTCCTCATTGTAATTACCAGCTAAGGGATCTGGTCAACAGTGCACATTTACACGTTTAAAAAGGGCACACTTAAAAAAAAACCCTAATGTTTAAATGAGTTTATTTGAGATAGGCTCTAGCTGAGGCTGGTCTGGACCTAATGAGCCTCCTGCCTCAGTCTCCTTAGTGCCTGCATGACTGCTGGGTACCACCAGAACCTGGCTGGGTTTCTACGTTTAAACATTTCATTAGGAACTTATTTACTGTAACATTCTTTCCTATTTCACTTACAGCTTGTTTTCAATAATGTTCCAGAGTGATGCAGGCATGCAGTACTTTAAGGCAATATTCTGTCCACCTGCAGTCTGGAAGTGTCCCTACTCCTACTTGTCACGTGTGCCACTACATTCCTGTGCAGATAAGTCTTTTGTTTGTTTGTTTGTTTTTTGGTTTTTCGAGACAGGGTTTCTCTGTATAGCCCTGGCTGTCCTGGAACTCACTCTGTAGACCAGGCTGGCCTTGAACTCAGAAATCCGCCTTCCTCTGGGTCCCGAGTGCTGGGATTAAAGGCGTGCGCCACCACGCCTGGCGCAGATAAGTCTTATTTGGACATTTCCTGTGAATGGAGTCATAGGTAGCCCTTTCCCGATTGGCTTCACCTCAGAATGCTTCAGAATTCATCTGCACTGTAGCAAGTAGCTAGGACTTTGCCCCTTTACTGCACTCCATTTATTGTGGGAATAGCCAAATTTGTGTGTCCACTCATTGATACATATCTGGATTCTTTTTATATTGATGGGCATTATTCATTAAGACACTGTTTAAGTGAGTAGCTACTATGAACAGAACAAGTCTTTAAATTTTTTTGTAGGTTTGGAATTTCTGGGTCATGTAGTAGCTGTGCTGCTATTTTACCCCCTGAGCAGCAGTGCCTGTGAGTAAGTAGGAAGAGGGGTTTCTTTTGGCTCACAGTCAGAGGTATAGTTCTTCACGGCAGGGGCATGGTGACAGAGGGGATCCCAGCTGTGGTGGCTGAGGGCAAGGCAGCCGGTGTATTGCACCCATATTCAGGAAGCTGAGAGAGATGGACAATGAATGCTGAACTAGATAGAGTCTCTTCCCCTTCTTCAGTTCAGTGCATTGAGTGGTGTCGTCTGTATTCTGGGTTAGTCTTCCCTCATCAGTAAAACCTTTCTGTAAATACCCTCCTAGACACACCCAGAAGTGTTTCCACAGTAATTCACTAAATCCAATGAAGTTGATTTCCTGCAACAGTGTTGAGTTTTTATGTACTTAATGGTCACTGGTAGACCTCAGAAAAAATACTTAGATCATTAGCAGCAGCCGGGCATTGGTGGCACACACCTTTAATCCCAGCACTCGGGACCCAGAGGCAGGCAGATTTCTGAGTTCGAGGCCAGCCTGGTCTACAGAGTGAGTTCCAGGACAGTCAGGGCTACACAGAGAAACCCTGTCTCAAAAAACAAAAAGCAAAAAACAACAACAACAAAAAGAACATAAGCTATTTTAAAATTGTGGGGTTGTTTGTTTCTTAATAATGGAGCCGAAAGAGTTCTTATTTCTGGACCAGGCTCCTTTCTTACTGAATGTATGATGTACAGATACTGTCTTCAAAACAGGTTTTAGGTTATGATGAAGTGTAGTTGATCAGCTTTTTCTTTTATCATGTCACATCTACAAAATATTTCTTTCCCTAAGTTGCAGGTCACAAAGACAATATTTAATATATTTTGTGGTAAGAACTTTTATTTAGGACAAGCAGTCTTTTCTTTTTTAAGTTCGTAGAGAGCCAGTGAGATGTCTTACTGGGTAAAAGCACTCACCATGAAAGCCGGGTGACTGGAGTTCCATCTCTGGGACAGACAAAAGGCTGGATATCGTGGTAGACATCTGTAACCCCAGCACTCCCACATATACAGCACAGAGAAAAAGCAAGAGACCCTGCCTCAGAAATAGGTGCAAGGCAAGGACTGACTTGTAAAAATCATCCTCTGACCTCCTTAGGTGTGCTGTGGCACATGGGTACCCTCCCCAGCAAGAAAGTAAGTTAAAGAAATTAGTTTACACGGCTGAGGATGGAACCCGCTCCTCAGGCATGTTAGACTCAACCACTGACCTTCCCTTCCAGCCCTTCGAGGGGATTAATCTGTGTGATAGAGAGGAAGGCTCTAATTATTAGGGAACTCTCATTGTTACTGTCTTTTCTACCTATAGTTAAACAGTTTAAAACAGAAGGAATACACTGTGGCTTTTAACATTTCATCTTCATGAAGACCATAAATACACACTGATTACCCATCTTTTTTAGGTCAGCCAAGCAGCTGTCTTGGCCTGCATGTATAGACAGACCTGGTGTGACTTTTTTATATATATAAGCACCAAGGAAAGAATCTTTTCCAGTTGCGCATATTCCCCCAGCGCACCCCCACAGACATGTAGTCAATTAAAAAGCAGTTGGGAAGCACTCTGTGTGGGGAGTTCTTAGGGTTTTATTTTTCCTTTCTGACATTTGTCTTCCAAACACCCAATCTCATGGTGTTTTATATTTTCCAGCTCACGTTTATTGAGGCTCTCCCCCAAACTTTCATCTTCATTAGAGCACACATAGAGTTGGAATCAACTCTCCATGTTCTTCTGTGTCACACATGTCATTGAACCAGGCAACTTCTAAGTAAGCAGCAGCACCAACAGACTGGGGACGGGTCACAGGCAGCACATGGTGAGCCAAGCAAGCCACTGAGGGCCTGGAGCACACGTGTGAGTCATACAGGAGCATGGAATGCCAGCAGCGGCTGGACCACCAGCTGACCTCTGAATGACATGGTTGTTTGCAGAAAGCTTCCATAGTGCTGGCCAGGCCTTCCAGGCACCCCTGGATTTCTGTTCAGAGTAGAATTTTCCTACAGGGAAGGCTGACATAACTTTTATGTCAATGCACTGCCCTGCCACATTTTATTTGCCATGTGCTTTTGTGAGAAAGGGGCCTTGATGCAGAGCCGGGGCAATGGCTGTCCCCAGCCGCCTGGGAACTCCTGGCTTCTGCCCCTCCCCCCCAGGCAAGTTTGGTGTACGGATAGGTCAGACACCTAGGGAATAAATGACCACATTCTGCACAGCCTTCTTTAAGAAAAGAAAAAAAGAATTTCTTTCCATCCCAATACCACCTGGCCTCATTTATAAAGTGCGTGCAGAGCTTGGTGGATGGCCTGAAGGCACAGCTGACAGTCATACACTGGCTTTGGTTTGTGCTGGCTTCCTGTGCCTAGGGGTACCAAGGCATTTCATGGTGTAGGTTTTTACCCTACTGAATGGACAGGGCCATAGGCTTTTGATGACAAGTCCCTTAGCTTTGCTGCCAAGTGACCCTGGTCCAGAGCAAGGTTTTCACCTGCCCAGCTGCTCTTTCTCTGGGGCTTTCCAGCTCATTTGTTTACTGGAAGCGGAGGGACATTAGTGGTCTTTGTGTTGTCTATCTCTTTTCTGTTCAAATTATCCCTGGTCTTGTTCGTTCCTCCTTGAGGGCACACTGACTTTGTCTGCTTTTCTACCCAGTTGCCACCCCCAGGTCACCTGGGAGTGACCCAGTTCCAGCAACTTTATGCACTCACTCTTGCCCCTCCCACTTCCTCAGTGACACTGTGGAGATGTTGGGGGTTGTTTTGTTGAATTTGTTTGCAGTACTGAGGTGAAATTCATGGCTTCCCACATTCTGGGGGTAGATCTTTCCCATGGTGCTATCCCACTAGCCCCCAAGACAAACTGCCTCAAACAAGTTTGGGATCTGTCACACACACACACACACACACACACACACACACACATACCCGCCTTCACTAGGTTTTTCTCTGTCTTTCTCCCCTGTGCCATCTCAAGGTTGTAGTTGAAGAATCCTCTGTTGCTCTCATCTTTTATAACTTGTTTTAACCCATCCTTTTCCTTGATTACACTTAGGGCAGATCTCAGTGCACTCTCTTTAGGATTCTGTGGTCTTTCCTACTTCTGAACATTGGCTGGTGGTCAAATCCACTCAGGAGTCACGTGATGGTGTAGAACTAGATGGGTCCCTGCATGTGTTTCTGCCCCACATGCTGTGCCTTCTCTGGACAAAAGAAATCGGAAACCAATGTATTAGGCAAACCACTAGTGAGCGTTCCTCACACCCACACTGGACAGCCATGCAGTGTGTGCTTCTCAGAAGCATTGCAGGATGAAGCTTTCCCATCTGATAGGTGCCATCAGCTGAAAGAACTGTTCACTTCTTTCTGTATTCAAGGACTCTTGCCTGGCAGGTGCCTTCAGGGCTACCTCTGCCTAGAGGAGGCACCACTTCAGGTCTCCCTCAAGCTCCAGTGAGCCAGCAACTGCAAGCATCTTGGTGGGGAAACAGGGGCATGGGCAGGGGCCAACCAACAGCTATCCAAAGCAGGCACCCCAAAAAGTCCTGGAAATGTCTTACTGCCCTCCAATAATGCTAAGAGTCCACCTGGCCAAGAAGTCTTGGCCTGTTTGCTGCCTTGCCTCCTAAGAGTTCGGCAGGTCTTCACTTTCGGGTGGTAAGTGCGCTAGCCAAGCTGTGACTCAGACGTCTTCGTGTCTCAAAATCATTGTTTTGTTTTTAGAGCATTTGAACTAAAATGTGGGTAAATTTGCCCTGATACTTGGGACAAGTAATTTGGCAATTCTGCAGATTGCTGTAATGGTTAATCCTGTGGGGAGAGAAGTCCCCGAAGGACATTATAAAATTACCTTTGGCATACCGTACAGCTCACCCTTTGTAGGTGTGTGGTTTGTGCCCTTTATCGCATGCACAGAGTGGTGCAGCTGTCCCTGCAGCCACCTTAGATTCCTACCTTCCTGAACAGAAACCCTGCACCCTTAGAGCTGCCGCACCCCACCCCCCAACCCCCGGGCCCTCAACAGCCATCCTGGAAGGCATTCTACCTGCCTTATACAGCCTGGGTATTTTATGGTGAGGCTGTTGTTAGACTAGAAAGAGTCCCAGAGGAGTGAATATTGTTTAGCAGCCTTTTTCCCCCACTAAAATAAGATTAGTCCCTCAAGAAGAAAAGTGATTTGCTGAAGACATTTAGATTGTAGTTCACCATGCAGATTGCTGCCGGGGGGGGGGGGGGGGAGAGCTACAAAAATTGTATTTCGCTGGCATTTGCTCTTTAGCCTAATAGCCTTCAGGCAGCCGTAAGGCCTTCCTGTCTTTGCTGTTTTGTAACCAACACAGAATCTGTGGTATGGGAAAGGTAAGGGTGTTGGGACAAAACATTAGATACTTATTCTAAAATGTCATCAGCTGGTTTCTGAGTCATACAGGAGTCTTGTCTCTTCTAAGACTAGAGTCAAGGAGACAGATGGTGATCATGGTGTCTACAGGTAGCCCACACTAGACCATTTGCTCTAAGCCTAATTCAAATGCTTTGCGTGTTAACTAGCTCTTCATAAGGAGCTGCCTTTATTCATTGTCAACAGATGAGGAGACTGAACTCCAGAGAATGAGGAGCTTAAATGTGTTAAGTTTGTAAAGAATAGAAACAGATCGGGGCATAAACTCTTGAAACTCAGATTCTAGGCTACCAGGCAAAGTCATTTACCTTACCTTTTCCAGGAGTTTGTCCCTCCCAGGACTCTGTTGTTTGGTATCGGATAACAGCCTCTTTCTGTCCACCTTTCCCGATGGCTGTTCTGTAAGGCCTTAGAGGACAGGACCAGCCTGGGCAGGTGATGTAGAGAAGGAATGTTGCAGTTGGTTGGCTGTGTGAACTCAAAGACATGATCTCAATTCAAGGTCTGTAGACTGAGGGATGGAAGAAATACATTAGCAGAAACAGGTCCCCAAAGATATTCACTTTGTGATATTGAAAGCTTGAGGCCTTTCCTTCTGTCTCTGCTCTGAACTTTGTCTCTGTAACTCCTTCCATGGTATTTTGTTCCCGACTCTAAGAAGGAGTATCCATACTTTGGTCTTCCTTCTTCTTGAGTTTCACATGTTTTACAAATTGTATCTTGGGTATTCTAAGTTTCCGGGCTAATATCCGCTTATCAGTGAATGCATATCATGTGTGTTCTTTTGTGATTGGGTTACCTCACTCAGGATGATATCCTCCAGATGTTTCCATTTGACTAAGAATTTCATGAATTCATCATTCTTAATAGCTGAGTAGTATTCCATTGTGTAAATGTACCATTCCTCTGTTGTCTGGGTTCTTTCCAGCTTCTGGCTATTATAAATAAGGCTGCTATGAACATAGTGGAGCATTTGTCTTTAACTGCCCCACCCGGGGATCCATCCCATATACAACCATCAAACCCAGACACTATTGCATATGCCTGAAAGATTTTGCTGACAGGACCCTGACATAGCTCTCTCTTGTGAGGCTATGCCAATGTCTGGCAAATACAGAACTGGATGGTCACAGTCATCTATTGGATGGAACACAGGGCTCCTAATGAAGGAGCTAGAGAAAGTACCCAAGGAGCTAAAGGGGTCTGCAACCTTGTAGGAGGAACAACAATATGAACTAACCAGTACCCCCCAGAGCTGTGTCTCTAGTTGCATATGTAGCAGAGGATGGCCTAGTCAGCCATCAATGGGAGGAGAGGCCCTTGATCTTGCGAATATCATATGCCCCAGTACAGGGGAATGCCAGGGCCAGGAAGAGGGAGTGGGTGGGTTGGGGAGCAGGGCACGGGGGAGGGTATAGAGGGCTTTGGTGATAGCATTTGAAATGTAAATGAAGAACATATCTAATAAATTTAAAAAAAAAGAAAGAAAGAAAGCTTAA
Source organism: Mus pahari (assembly GCF_900095145.1). Taxonomy (NCBI): domain Eukaryota; kingdom Metazoa; phylum Chordata; class Mammalia; order Rodentia; family Muridae; genus Mus; species Mus pahari. Next base: position 7,957,916 of record NC_034601.1, on the reverse strand, counting down.
GGCACTGGGGGAAAGAGCCAGAATAAATGGAAAGCATGAATTATGAATGAAATGCATGAACTGTAGAGATGTTGGATCTAAGATACTGAATCCCAGAAAAATAAAACTACCGACTATGCTCTGTTCATTTTAAAGTTAACTCTTTGGCTGTCTAATCACATGTTATTTTGAGTTTGCTAAATTGACAGGGGTCAACACCTTGGATTCTTAAATCTTTATATGCTGTAATAATGTGAGGTAGTCCTGCTGAGGCCTCTTAAACACACTACTCAGCTAGGGTCTTGTGTGCCCTGTGTGACCAAACTCCATTTAGAAAGTGTGCTGGTTTGCATAAAAATGGCCCCAACAAGGAGGTGTGCCCTTGTTGGATGAGGTGTGGCTTTGTTGAAGGAAGTGTGTCACTAGGGAATTTGAGTTTCTTAGAGGTTTCAAATACCCAAGCCAGGCCCTGGATCTCACTGGGTCTTCCTGCTGCCTGAGGATCAGCATATAAGAACTCTTAGTACCTCTCCAGCACTGTGTCTGCTAGCATGCCCTGGTGTTTCCCACCGTGCCGATAATGGACTTATACCTCTGAACGTTAAGCCAGCCCCAGTTAGATGCTTTCCTTTATGAGAGTTGCCGTGGTAATGGTGCTTCTCAGCAATAGAAACCCTAAGACAGGAAGTATGATTTTCCCCCTTTATGAAAATTAAGAGATCTGTTTATTCTACCTTCAGCTATTCAAGGATGTTTCTAAGTAGCGTATTGTGATACATTGTTATAGCATGAGACACTTAGATACAGTGACACACCTTGGCCTTTTTCTAGTGATGGAATAAGAACAGTGATTTATTTGCTTTGGGGATTGCATTTACTGTAGTCAGTGACTAGCAGACATAACAAAAGGATCCATGAGGTTTCTAATCTTCAGTATATGTTAAAAGTCATCTTCCATTAACAATTGACAAATATGCCCAAAAGGTAATGAAAGTGAGCAAGAAGAAATACATTAGCAGACACAGGTCCAAGAAGACATCCACTTTGTGATACTGAAAGTGCAAACTATAAAGAGAATTGCAGTTTGAATGTCTATTTTTCAGCAGGATTTAGCACATAAACAGTCTCAGAGGGAAGCTTAACAGGGAGGCAGTGTGCAATTCCTACAGACTTTTAAGGTTCACCCGGTGTCACGCTGCCTTGCACTTTATTAAACAGATGAAAACAATCTCAGAGGCTCTTTCTGTGCATGGCTTATTATACCCAAGATCCACTGTTAATCTGTCAATTTTGCAGGATGCTTGCCATGGTAGCCTCTTACCAGGCAGCAGAAATTAGACTTTGCCAGGTCTTGTAACTCTGCGTGAGGCAGATGAATCAGATTGGTAAAGCAAAGCTTTTTCTTTAAAACATATTTTTAAATTAAAAGTTTTGATTTAGAAATTGGTGACAATCTTGAGACATTGGCGTGTGACTTCTGTGTATGCTCACCCCATCTAAGCCAGGGTGTGTGGTGGGTGGAGTAGGCCACTTGCACCTGCTTTTGCTCCTTGTACCATCTCTGGTTCTCTTCCTCCCCACATTGAGCAAAACAGAAGAGTTTCCATAGAAGGGAGCCGGATGGCGACTTGGACATGTATGAGCTAGAGCATGTTCAGGGGCATGTAGAAAGATCACACAGCCACAACCAGTCTTTGGCAGGTGTCTCATGAGCAGTGAGGCCAGATTTTCCAAGAGAATTGAATCCATATATTTTTTTCTTAAATTCATATATATATATATATATATATATATATATATATACACACACATATATATATAATTTCTTAATCATACATATATAATCTTTAAATTCTCTCTCTGTCTCTCTCTGCCTCTCTCTGTCTCTCTCTGTTTCTCTCTCTCTCTCTCTCTCTCTCTCTCTCTCTCTCTCTCACACACACACACACACACACACAATTTAAGTGTTGGCAACAGATTTCAAATTTTGTAAACAGTGTGTGGGTCCAGCAGAGCACATCTGCTAGTCAGACCATGAGTTTGGCATGTCTGGAGGAGAAGCTGGGTGTCTGGGCAGCAGCCGTACCTTGAGTCAGCCCCATGCTGTTGGCAGCGACTGTGGGTATCACAGACGACCAGGAGAAAGTGCTGGACCTTGCCAGATTTATTTTTATGCATCCATCTCATTTACTGAGTTTCTCCATTCCAGGAAAACTTTTTGGAGACAAAAAAAAATGTCTATATGGAAATCAACAATTTTGGGGCAGCCAGGAGCCCCTTCCAGATTTGTGCATCTCTCCAGCCACAGATACTCAACTGCTCATGGGCAGAAGGCATTAGCTCTGTGACCTTGAACTCAAGTCCTGAAAGTACTTGCTAGCTTTCAGTATCACTTTGGTTGAATAAAAAGCCGGCTAACTCTTAAATATTCTCATACCTCTGGTAGCCTCGGTGGCTAAGCTTTCCAGCTTCCTGTGGATGGGCCAAACTAAAGGGGCTTAACTGTGCTCTGTGCTAGAAAGTCAGCAGCAAACTTGAAGCTTGCCTGGGTTTTGGTTGGTTGCTTGCTTTCTTTAGTTTTGGAGATAGTGTCCTTATAGCTTAGGCTGACCTTGAACCCCCTATGTAGCTGAGCCTGACCTTGAATGCCTTATCCAGTGCAGGAATTAAGGTATGTGCCCCTACCTGGCCCAGGGCTTTATGTTAGGGTCTGTGCCTCCTGGAATGCTTAGTTTGTGAGATTATGATCCCATCTTTGTTGTCGGCTAGCTTAGTGACTTCATCGTGATAAAGAGCTCCCCAGGTGCAATGGCTGGGCGGGGATGGAGGATAGGGGTTTGAGTCATGCATGGTTGTAACACACCATTGCTAGGAGACCCTTTTGATGCTTTTGATGACACAAGTCCTCATGCCGTGAGCTCTTAAAGAACCAAGGATGGCTCCTGCAGCACAGCTACTGAAAACTCACATGGTCTTCATCTAACACCTTCAAACTGGACAACACCCTGTTGGACAGCTTATGAGGGGCTGTGTGAGCATTGCAGAGCCTAATTCCCGACCTGGGAACTATGAGACAAAAGCCTTGTGCTGGCCTAAGTTGCGTGTTTCCGGTAATTTGCCACTTAGCAGTACAGAGCTAATTGAATTTGTTAGAGTGGGCTAGAGAGATGGGGCAGTAGATAACGTGTTCTCTAAGACCAGAGTCTTTGTACCCAAATCCCAAGCAAACCTTACAAAAATTACAATTACATTCATTATGGACATTTTTATCCGTGAGTATCTTATGTCTTCCAACTAAGCAAGTGTACACTTTATTATGTGTGAACACTGTGACTAAGCAAGTGTACACTTTATTATGTGTGAACACTGTGACTAAGCAAGTGTACAC
>NC_034601.1:7953350-7953839 GCF_900095145.1 Mus pahari | reverse complement strand
ACACTGTGACTAAGCAAGTGTACACTTTATTATGTGTGAACACTGTGACTAAGCAAGTGTACACTTTATTATGTGTGAACACTGTGACTAAGCAAATGTACACTTTATTATGTGTGAACACTGTGACTAAGCAAGTGTACACTTTATTATGTGTGAACACTGTGCTGCTGTGCTAGTGTATGGGAGACATGTCCTTGCTTCTGGCTGTTTTCATTGTATGTCACAATGTTGAAGAACAGAAATGTTAGAACTAGGGCCAGTGTGAGACAGCTGAGTGAATAAAGGCACTTGCCACCATGTCTAATGACCAAATTCAATTCCTGAGACCCACATTGTGGACAGAGCAAGCTAATTCCCAAAGGTTTTCCTGTACTCTCTCTGCGCAAGCTCACATGTCTCATTTCCCAGCAACAAACTGTCAATAAAATATAATAAAGTATTAGAACTCACTAGTCACCAAAGAATTCTTCACTTAAGCCCCTTCCAATT
>NC_034601.1:7914172-7952989 GCF_900095145.1 Mus pahari | reverse complement strand
CCTGGCTGTCCTGGAACTCACTTTGTAGACCAGGCTGGCCTCGAACTCAGAAATCTGCCTGCTTCTGCCTCCCGAGTGCTGGGATTAAAGGCATGCGCCACCACGCCCGGCGTTGGGTTAATTTTTAAAAGCAGTTTCGAATGTGATAATTAGATAGTCATGGACAATACTGAGAAACATTTAGGACCAAATACCTAAGCTAAATAAAGTCAGGGACAAAAACAGAACAAAAAATAGAATAATAATAATAAACCAAGTGAGGAAGCCTCAGACCCACTCGGGAGAGAGAAGAAAGCAATCACAAGTAGAGAGGGAGGGAGAGGTCTGGGAGGGAAAGTGGACAGGGTGGGGAATGTGGGGAAGAGGGGAACCTGATCAGGTATTGGGTGACGGAAAAGGACTAAAGCCCTGAGGGCCAGCAGAAAGAATGGAAACAGGCAACCTCAGGAAATAGGAGATTGGGGGCACCCTCCAGAATGCACCAGAGACCGGGGAGGTGAGAGACTCTCAGGAATCAAAGGGAGGGACCTTAGATGAAATGCCCAACAGTGGGGAGAGGGAACTTATAGAGCCCACCTCCAGCAGGAAGACAGGGTATCAAGTGAGGGATGGGGTTGCCATCCCACAGTCACATCTCTGACCCATAATTGTTCCTGACTGAAAGAATTACAGGGATGGAAATGGAGAGGAGTCTGGGGAAAAGAAGGTCCAGTTACAGGGCCAAAGTGGGATCCAGCTCCAGGTGAGGTCCCAAGGCCTGACACTATTACTGAGGCTATGGAGTGCTCACAAAAAGGGACCTATCATGACTGCCCTTGAAAGACCCAACAAGCAGCTGAAAAGTCAGATGCAGATACTTATACCCAACCAATGGACAGAAGCAGCTGACCCCTATTGTTAAATTAGGGAAAGGCTGAAAGAAGCTGAGGAGAAGGGCGGGTATGTAGGAGGACCAGCAGTCTCAATTAATCTGGACCCCTGAGATCTCTCAAACACTGGACCTCAAAACAGACAGCATACACCAGCTGATATGAGGTCCCCAACACACATACAGTAGAGAACTTCTGGGTCTGTGTTCATTCAGAGATGATGCACCTAACCCTCAAGAGACTGGAAGCCCCAGAGAGTTTAGAGGTCAGGTGGGATGTGGTAGTGGAGACATCCACGTGGATATGGGATGGGGTGGGAAAGAGGTGTGGGATGTGGAGTAGTTGGAAGGTGGATGGAGAGGGATGGGATATGGAGTGTAAAAAATAAATTAATTTAAAAAAAAAACAGAAAAAGATACAACCCCAAAACATTACAATTAAAACCAAAGGTCCTCCTTAGAGTGGCGTTTCAGTTTGGGAGGAACTGTCTCTTACCCAGAACACCTGAGTCTCCTGCCAGCCAGGGTCCTTGGCTGGTTGCAGGCCAACTATCCTCAGATGTCAGTGGGCATGCATCAGTGAGGAATTTAACTGACTCTGCCCCATTACGTGTCTTACCCCCTCCCTGCTGATGTCACTGGTTTCCAGCTCATCACAGTAGCCCACCAAGACCCCTCTTTACCCTGCACAGCACCCACTGTTGCCAGCACCTCCTCTTTCTCCCTCAAGCCTCTATTTCCAGACAGTTTTTCTTAATTAGACTTGTCTGGCATTTACCCCCTAGGTCTCTAAGACAGTCTGCTTAGGGAAGTTAGTGGGGGCGCCAGGTGGGGAATGGGGTGTCTACATGTGTGTTTCTCAGTAATGTCAGAAGTTCTGATTGTAAGTCAACTATGTTGTGTCTTGAGCTGCTCCGACTTGCTTGCAGAGGGTCTGGAGAAGCTGGGCTTTCCTAGAGTGGGCAGTAAATAGTAGTAAATAGTAGCTTCACCCTAGATAGGATGCTATAAAGGGCATCCTGAGGGTATCTGAGGGCATGTCTGGACTTTGGAATTCAGTTTCATCCTGTAAAACTCTGCTGTTTGAGGGCTCTGAGAGCATCCCTCCTTCCAGGACCAAGTTTATGTAACCCCACACCTTTAATCCAACCTGTTCTTTAATAACAGGAAGCAACAATAACTTTTCCTTAATATCTCTTAAAATCAGTGGACTCAATTCCCCAATAAAAAGACATAGGCTAAAAGAGTGGTTACGTAAACAGGACCCAACATGTTGCTGCACACAGGAAACCCACCTCAGTGACAAAGACAGACACTACCTCAGAGGAAAAGGCTGGAAAACAAGTTTCCAAGCAAATGGTCCCAAGAAACAAGCTGGAGTAGCCATTCTAATATCGAATAAAATTGACTTTCAACCTAAAGTTATCAAAAGAGATAAGGAGAGACACTTCATACTCATCAAAGGTAAAATTTAAGTATTTTCAAGTTTGCTCTTCGTGTATGAACGTAACTGGAGGTTAGAGGACAGCTTTTGGGAGTCCATGCTCCCCTTCCACTGTGGGATAAGGTATTGAATTCAGGTTATCAGGCTTGTGTGGCAAGGACCTTCATCTGCTGGGCTAGCTCTCGCCAGGTCCGTTTAAAACACAGATTCTCAGCATGTAGCTCAGGCTGGCCTCTAATTCCAGATCATTCTGTTTTCATGCCCAAGCGTGGAGGTTGCAGGCATTTTTGCCGTGCTGTTGGGCTATGCAGCATTCAAATTGAGGTGGCAATAAAGATCACAGCTCCTGAGCAAAGTTCTAGAAGGTGCTTTGCAAGTGCAGAGCCCTGAGCTAACAGTCACCTAATAAGATAGATACAGCAGGCTGAGTATTGAAAGTCTAGAGCTGCATTCACTTTAGATCTGTAAGTGAGAATTTCTGGAAAGACGCCTTGACGACAAAGGTTAGAAATTCAGTGATTGCAAGTCCAGAGCCAAATTATCTTGTCCGTCTTGAGCCCACTTAGAAGCCACTTACTGCCCTCTTGTATATGTGTCTTTGTAGCCATTAGTTAAATCAATGTACAATGTACAAACACATTGACAGCTTCTAGCAGTGCAGGGACTTAGCCTGCCGGGCGTCACACTGCGTGAGCCCCATAACTGAGCTATTCTGTGACTGCCTACCCGATATCTCCACCAACATATTTGAAGAATGTCTAGATTTATGATTTTCCCTTGTTCTGTTATTTAAAAGCTCCCTGAAACGATTTCCATGTTAGAAAATGGAGTTTGGAGTAACTCAAATCCATGTTCCTGGGGCATGGTCTCATATTTGACTCCAGAATAAATTCTCGTCTCCCCTTTGAGGTGAAAACTGTGGTTTTGTATCAGCAAATTGAATCTATTTATTTTGTGCTTCATCATCATAAAATTGACACTCTCCATTTTTACTAAGTAAATGTGTAATGAAAGATTTATTTGAATACCTTCAAGGACTATTGACTTTTTGAGGCACTTGACTATTTGTCATGGGAAACCACTTGTTAAAATGTTTGCTGCAGGAAACTTTCTGAACTGTGTCATAGCGGGTTGATTTATTCTGTGACCTTGGGTGCCAGACACCTCCTGGGTCTGCTTCTGATTAATTTATGTGTTTTAAATAGCTTTGCAGAGGGTCTCAGAAATCAAAACATAGCTAAAAGCGATTAGTGGCATATAAAAGTTACTATTGAAATTATAAGAAAATGTTACTATCACTAACTTTTAAAACACAAAACAGAATCTGGCAGGGTTTTTGTTATTGTTGGTTTTTGGTTTGTGTGTGTATGTTGTTGTTGTTTTGTGTGTTTTTTTTTTACACTATGTATTCAGCTCTTCAGGAGGAGGCTCTCCCCTTGACCCTTATTTTTTTAGTCTGATTTATAGTCTGTTGCCACCAACAAATTACCCTGAAACTTGACAGTGAGAAGCAGCAAGCCTGCATTGTCACAGAAACCCCTTTGGGGGTCTGGATGCATCACTGCTGGATGCTGTGGCCATGGACACTCCTAAGACTCCAGTTAAGGCTCTGTTCTTATCCAAAAGCTCAGTAATGAATATCTCTCTTCCTGGTGTACTCACATGGCGGTTGGTCAGACACAGTTATTTCAGGGACCTTACAGCCAGTCTCTCTTCCTCTGGTCCTTGCCATATTAGTCAATCCATAGGGCAGTTTACAATATGACAGTTTGTGTTTTGTTTTCTTCTGAGACAAAGTCTTTCTCTATAGCCCCTGGGTGACTTGTGTTTGTCTTTGCCTCTGAGCATTGGGATTAAAGTTAAGCGCAACTGTAACCAGCTTGATATGATGCCAGCTTTTGACAATGGAGCAAGGAGAGGAGAGGGAAGAAGAAAGAAGGTTATAGTCTTCCAGCCTTTATCTGAGAGGACATACTGTTAGCTATGTTCTGTACGTTGGAAACAGGTGCCATGCTCCAGGATCACACAGGAGTGCATACTATCGGGCAGTGTCTTTAAGGACCACCTTGGTCTTTTTATCAAGCGGAGTAAAGGCTGAGTAAGCGAACCAAATCCTTCGGTGGAGTTTGCTTTCTGCCCTGAACAGCATGATGCGCACCCAAGCCCCAGCCACTCCTTGTTCGCAGTAAACTCAGGTTGATTGCATTTGGGCCATACAGCCATGATGTCAACTAAGGACTAATAGGGTAACATGCAGGTGCTCTTTGTTCTGTACGTTTGGTGACTTTTAGAATAACTTGTTATATTCCTGTAATTTGCCAACAGTAGATACTGATTTTTCTCACTACTGAATATAAAGGTCGGGGTGATAGAGTTGTTGATTTGTTTGATTGTGGTAGCTATTTCACTTTTTGTATGTATAAAAGAGACATTGTGGGGTGTGTGTGTGTGCGTGCGTGTGCGTGCGTGTGCATGTATGTGGCAGGGCATTTTGTTGTTGTTGTTGTCAGTATTACCTCAGTTAAGCCGGGAGGAAAGAAAACCCCTCCCATGATCAGTCTCGAAGTGTGCTGATACCCAGGCCATATTGCCTTTGAATTATTAGCATTGATTTTTTTCTTTCCTTTTTTTTTTCCTTTCACATTGATGTACTCGTTTCAAGATTTCAAGACTATTCCTGGCACCACATCTCCCACCAGATAGCCAGAGCTTTTGAGCGCCAAGTTTTATAATTAAAATTCTGTTGCACTCCCCCCAAACAGCACAAATGGTGCCATTAAGCCTGGAAGAAAAGATTCGTAAGCACTTTACCTAGTAATTTAAATATAACACCCTGGCAGCATCAGTTTGGGTATTTTTAATTCCAATTAGAGCACTATTACTGAGCATTAATATCCTCTCCACTGTGTTCCTCTGTGGTCTTGGGTTCATTTCGGATGTCTAGGTTTTAAACAAACAGCTTGGGTACATTGGCTACAGCAACCTGCATGATTTCCCATGGCCTTTGGGAATCACCAGGTCCCCAGCATAATTAATATAAATCAAAATCCTCTAGACAGTGACAGGAAAATGGTATGTTTGGGCAGCAACTTATCAAAATGACCTACTTAATTTAAGAAAACTACTGTTTCCACTTGCATGGTAACCTGGATGCTTTCGCTGACAGACTTTATATCAACTCCTCCCCCCTTTCTCCTAGAAAAGGAACGGGAATGGAAAGGTCCATTCTACTTTGTCCAAGGCGCAGACACTCAGTTTGGGCTGATGAAGGCCTGGTCCACCGGGAATTGTGACACTGGAGGTGATGAGTGGGGGCAGGAGATCCGTCTCACAGAGCAAGCTGTTGAGGCCATCAACAAGCTGAAGCCTAAACCCAAATTCTTTGTTCTGTGTGGTGACCTCGTCCATGCCATGCCAGGTAAGCCCGGGGGCTGTCAAGGAGGGCCTTTTCTTCTTCAGCTAATCCTGACCACCTATCGGAAGGAAAGCAGTAGCTCTTGTTCCAAGACATCTCTGTTCAGTGATGTTCCTATCCTTCAAGGTGTTGTGCTATTTATTGAATATCAGAAAATGCATGCTCACTTTTTATTTAGAATTTGGCAAGATTAATCATAGTAATTAGGTCAAGTTACCTTTCAGAAAATCCAGCTTAGTAAGAAAACAGACCCCTGTGTCACCTTGCTACATTTCTAAAGACAAACATTAAGACTTCCAAATACCACATGTGTAACTGTCCTAATACCACACCTATGACTGTTCCAGTGCCACATCTGTCCCAGTACCACATGTGTGACTGTCCCTATACCACACATGTGACTGTCCCAATACTACAAGTGTGACTGTTCCAATGCCACATGTGTGACTGTCCCAGTACCACATGTGTGACTGTCCCAATAACATACCTGTGACTGTCCCAATATCATTCCTTTGACTGTCTCAATGACACATGTGTGACTGTCCCAATACCACATGTGTGACTGTCCCAATGCTACATGTGTGACTGTAATCCAGCCCCTTCTTTTGTTGCTTCTCTTTTTAAATTTTTCTTTTATGTGGATGGGAGTTTTGCCTTCATGTGTATGTGTATAGTACCTGCACAAACCAGAAAAGGCATTGGAGCCTCCAGACCTTTGTGAGCTACCTTGTGGCTGCAAAGAACTGAACCTAGGTCTTCTGCACGAGCAGTGAGAGCTCTTAACCACAGAGCTATCACTCTGACCCTACTCTCCTTGCCTGTTATAGTTTTATTTCCCACAAGCTCTTGTTGCTTTAGTTTTGGCTGTATCCAGGGGCTCAGAGGTTGCTATCTGAACTTGATCTCTCCATCTCTCAGCTATATGTTCCTCTTAGTTGACTTCTTTGCATCCAGGCTCTCTAGGTAGTGGCTGCCTAGTGTAGCAGTGAATTAGTTAAACTGATTTGGCTCCTTGCAGGTCTCTCATGCACTACACCCGCCCAAGAGCTCTCTGGATTCGCAAATGAAAGACACACACACACACACACACACACACACACACACACACACACACCAGCTAGTTTTGATATACCTTGACTAGCTCAATGGCTGGGCACTTCTAAACCTCCCTGCAGCTCACACACACTCCCTCCCAGTATTCTTGAGTTAGTATATTTTAAAATCTATATTTCATCTCTGCTACCCCAGACCCAGTTGGAGAAGTGGCCACTAGGGCCACTTTCCTGAATTCTTACATACCGGCAGGCCTTTAAGTTTCATCTTTCCTGGGGTTGGGAATTTAGCTCAGTGGTAGAGCTGGGTTCCGTCCTCAGCTCTGAAAAAAAAAAAGTTTCCTCTTTCTGCTTCCCCATCATCCTATCATGGTGATTCTCCCTCACACCCCATCCCTTGCCTGCCCTGTCTCCCTGCCAATTCTTTATTATCAATCATAGCCAGTTGGGGGCAGGGATCCTCAGGTCTGGAAGAGTGGCTTTTGGGAGCTGAAATAAGGCAAAGCATTAGGACCATTTCCCAACAACAACATTTTTAGTGTCTATAAACCTAAGGCGTTCTAGGAGTTTTACAGAAATCACAGCAAAAACAAACAAATAAATAAATAAATAAATAAAACAAAACAAAAAATACACAAAGTGACCTATTCTGAATGACCCAGTCAGAGTCAGATCACATTTACTCGACTCACATGGCCTAAAGCTAAGTTATGAGATTAGCTCCATTCCAGCCACGTGGGCTGAAGAATAGGATGGTTTCCCTAAAGAAAAGTAAAATGCTGTCCTTGAGCATCTCTGTGCATGTGGCTCAGTGCTCTTACCGTGTGTCCTCATCTTCTCTATTGCTCTACTTAGAGGGGGAAAGGGGAAGGCAGGAGGGAAGAGGACAGGAGCAAGCGAGGAGGAGCCGGGGGAGGAAGTTCTTGGATACATAAGTAGCAGATGCTTCTGGAACTCTCTTCCTTCTCCCCTCAACCCTCACTTAGTATCATCCTGTCTCAGGCAGGCCCACAGCCCCATGATCAAGTCTAAGTAAGTAGAAGTGATCCTTCCCATCAGAGAGTCAGGTAGTGTCCATGACTTCTTCCCCTTTCCTGCCCATGTCTTTGCCTAGTATAACAGAAGTGACCTGAAGACCAGGATAGAAAAGACAAGCAGTGTCTGGGGATGTTTGGGTGTGTCTAACTTTACTTGTGAGCTAGATCCATGAGCTGCTCTAGAAGCTTCAATATGCTTGGCCCAGGAAGAGGCACTATTAGGAAGTGTGGCCTTATTGGAAGAAGTATGTCACTATGGGGGCGGGCTTTGAGACCCTCCTCCCAGCTGCCCATGAGCCAGTCTGCTCCTAGCAGCCTTCAGGTACTCTTGATTCCTTCTCTAGCACAAAGCATAATGTCTTCTGGATGCTACCATGCTTCCCGCCTTGGTGATAATGGACTGAATCTCTGAACCTGTAAGCCAACCCCAATTAAATGTTGTCCCTTATAAGTTTGCATGGTCATGGTATCTCTTCTCAGCAATGGAAACCATAAGACACTGAGACACTGCAAAATGCTGGGCACATTTCAGTTATCCCTGTCCAGCTCCTATTGTCTGGACACTGAATGTCTAGAACTAAACCCAGAGTGAAGATGTAGGAAGGAAAGGGGCTAGCTAAAGCTGTTTTCTTTAACATTCTTGGAGAGCAACAGGCAGGGAAAACTCAGGAGTATCCTTGTCTGTTTGCTGGTGTCTTACACAAAGTCATTCCTGTGACCATCCATCCATGACTCCTCCAAGAAGAGCCCATGGGTATCACCTACAGAAACATCTGTCCTGGATTAGGCCTCTAAGAATGTGATAGGAAGAGGAAACAGAAGACAGCCACCACAGTCCGAACCCAGGAGCCTGGGCCACCAGTTCTCCACCTACTTGCGATGGAGCAGGTGAGCAGACAGTCCCCTTATCTCTGACTGTCACTGAAACAGCGAGCGTGTAAAACCGCCACACATTCTGGGGCTCCATAGTAGTAAGAAAGCAGAGATGAGCAATGGAGAGACCAAGACCCAGTTACAGCTTTGCGGTTCCTGGATCCAGATGTGTGGCATGGGGACAGAAGCTCCCTCCCCTGCAACAGAGCTGACCATCTGGGCCATCAGCTTCCTGTGTTGCTCTGCATCACATAGTAGGCATAGGTCTGCTTCTATTGACCCTTGAACATAGATTACAACATTATCATTTCTCTGCCCAGTGGCTTCAGGATATCATGAGGCTTCCCGGAATTATATAACATGTTCTTGTGGATGTTTACCAACTTGTTCTGAATTATGTTAATCTATTCAGCCACATTTCAAAATAAAATGTAAAATTTCCTTGCAATTACATTGCTTCTTAAATAGGATATACTGAGCATAAGTAATGAAAACCATCTTATGATCAGTCCTAACAATTGATCAGAAGACCTTGCAAATTGAACCTGCAAATTTCTGAACATACACTTTCTATTCAGTGTGACTGGATCAGAACTCATAATTTGAGCTGTTTTGGGAGGTTTTAGCTGAGCCATGTAGAGGACTTTAACTGTTTTTTAATATTTTGCCTGAGATGAAACAACATTTTAAAGCTAGTTATAATTTTTAATATCCAGTAAGCTGCTCCTCTCATCTAGGGCATCCACCAGGGCTGACCAGAAAAGCAATTATTTGCCTTGACTACTTAGCACATTGTTAATGACCAAATGCATATATTAATAAGCAAATTAAATCAGAAAGATTGCTTTCAATTCTACCATAAATAGTATCTTGGGTCAAGTAGATATTAACTCAAAAGGAAGTAAAAGAACTTTCCAAATAATGAATTTTTTAATGAAAATAACAATATCCTTTTTCATTGTAACTACCCATTGTAACATTCATTCATCCACAAACATTCACTGATTGCAGAGTAAGTGCCAGATACAGCACTAGTCACTATGGGTGTACCAGTGGAAAAGAGAGAGCAGGGCCTCGGCAGAGCTGAGGGCCAGGGGAGACAGATGCATAGGTGGTAGAAGGAACCATCGGCGCCAAGGCTCCAGCTTGAGTTTGGACAAATATGTCTTCATGTTACAGGCACCCACATGTTTTTTTTTTTTTTTAATTTGCAGTTAAACTTCTCTGTGAGATTAGCCACATTAAAAGTGGCAAATTAAGAGACCATTGATTTTCAGTCCTTCAGCTTTCAAGCCCCGGGTAACTTTTGTAGGCCCTGCTGACACTAAGTCATCTATCCCCTGAGAGTGGCCCCAGGAGCCTTGTTAGAATCCAGCAGTTCCATGTGGAAGACCAATCAGAATGTGATGCTGTAATTATGGAACAAGAGATTCCAGTAAGGCCCCTGCTTGTCACTGACACACAGGTCTGTCCCCATGCATTTGAACTGTTGTAACTCCATGAAATGGAGAACACAGGCCGGTCAATCTTTCCCCTGGAATGAAATGTCTTGGAAGAGCTCTTGTATGTTAGCTCTGCCTGAGCAACTGTGGCGTTCTTCAGATTCTCCCGAACACTGGCCTTAAGAGCTTCTGTTCTGTAGGGGAAGGCAAGCCCTTGTTTAGATCATTCAGCTTCTGTGGCTGCTGAAACAGTGCAAACTTACTCTGACACATCTGGAGGTTCTGAATCTCCAGGGCTGCGCTCCTCTGGAGCCTCTTCCACCTAGAATACAGTTCTTGGCTGTTGTGCATCTTCAAAACCTATAGTCTGGAGTCTTCTCTGGCCCCTCTGGGATTCTCCTTCTCAATCTGACTAGTGCCCTCCCTCCCTCCTTCCCTTCCTCCCTTCTTCCCTCCCTTCCTGCCTTTCTCCCTTCTTCCCTCCCTCCCTGCCTTTCTCCCTTCTTCCCTCCCTCCCTGCTTTTCTCCCTTCTTCTCTCCTTTCCTCTGATAGACCTATGTGATTACACTGGGCCTGCCTGATAACCTAGAAATCTCTCCAGTCTGCAAAGTCCCCTTTGCCATGGGAGATGAGGTATTCACATGCACTGGGAGTTAGACACCTCAGAAAGGGCTTTATTGAGCCTATCACAGATAACTTGTGATAAGCGAAATTCAGCTCTATAACCAGCCAATGGTACTGCTGCTGACTTACTTCCTTGTAATAGCAATGCAAAAACAGATCCAGTGGTTATTTCCATTTTCCCTGGTGGGGTATCTGGCTCTGAACAAGGAAGTGCTTTTTCCTAATGCCTTATATCCTAAATGTTGCGGAGTAACATCTTTTCTAGACCTCTTGCACGTCCCACTGTCGCCTTTCTATTAAAAAATGGGGCCCCCAAATGACCAGAGCTTACTGGAGATGGAGCATCTCTGTCCAAGCAGGTCTAGCAGGTAAATCTTAGGGACAATACGGTTGAGATGCACTTGCCACACTAGGATGCTCAGGCCCAGTGCATTCTGCTGCTCATGTATTATGTAGAATTCCCGTGTGCATGCCAGGAGACACTGCAAATTCCCTTCCTGGTTATTCCTGAGGGTTGTAAGCAAGAGAACCGCCACTCCTTTAAACGTTTGCTCAGGCTTCGGGGGAGATGCTTTTGTGTGTGTAGGCTTTGTTTTACTTGTTAAATACTCTTGAGTAACTAAAGCAGGATGCTCTCTCCTATAGAAAACGCCCACAGCATGTTGGCAAAGTGCCCTGGAAAACAGGCACAGCGTTTTCTTGAACGGGATTTGTACATATATAGCCAGGACTGGGTTTTTTATTTGGACCATGAACATGTACAGAACTCTTTATCTGGCATCCCAACCCTCAGAGGCCTGTCTCTGAAAACTAAGAGTATTCTTAAACTTGGGATCGATTTGATTGCTAACAGACCTGCGCTGAACTGACTTAGGCGGCCCCTGCTCCTTATCTAATGGGATTTCTTAGTAGAGAATTCTTGAGCTCTGTAATGAATTATTCTCAATTCTTCTTTGTTAGTATATGTTCTTTCTCCTCTATTCCCCTTCTAAAGTTTGTAAAAATACAGTTTTAAACAAGATCCAGAAGCCCAGAAGATTTTTCGTAAGAATTTATGGATCTGCAGAACAGGTGCTTGCCACTTACAAAGAGACACTTCCTCAGTAGAAGCAAACGCTTCCTGTTCCCGCTTGTGTGATTTCCCCCAAATTAATTTTTGCACCTCTCTTACATGGCAATCACATGGTAGTTTCAATGGTTTAGATGGTCCCTGATGTATTAAGGTTGAATTCTTGGGACCAGTTTCTGTTGGAACCAAAGGACTTCAGTGTGAAGCTAGATTTGATTCCAGCGATGATTGGAACCAATTGGAGGAGCGGGTGTGTGCACAGAGGTGGAGTTGCTTAGGAACAAGCACAGAAGTAGCCACTTAGGTGGGAAGTCTTCATGGTGGAGAAGGGCTGGGCTTTAGCAGAAGTGGCGGCAGAGGCTGGAGAGGAGGAGTCACCTGGTGGCCAGGTATTGAGGACTTGGTGTCACCATGGAAACGTGAATTAGAGATACTGATGAGTAGCATTGTGTTTTTCCTGTAGTTTAAGGCCTGAACAGATCAAGAAAGATAAAACAACAACAATAACAATAACAACAAAAAAATCAAACTTCCTTCTTGCTTGGTCATCTTAAACTGGGTGCAGAGGAATGGGCTAAAGTCTAGATAAAAGTTGTCACCACCCAACAAACATCCAGACTCTTTCCCACTTGACAGTGTCTACTTCTGTGAAGAATATATAACTCTGTGAAAGGAGAGTATTGCGCCAAGCTGGGATGTGTCTGTGTGCTGGGCTCTAGGCAAGGAATGGAACTGTTTTTCTTTCTGTTGCTTACACAGTCCAAGAGAGTTGGTGCTCATTTTCCTCCGGTCAGGCAGACACAAACAAGTGGATACAATTCTGGTACAGGACAGATTCTGATAAGGAGAGCCTCGGAGGCATGATTTCAAAACCAAAGCCAGGATTAAGGCTCTGTCCAGCCAAGGGGGGCCTTATCTCAGCCCTCCACTGTCAACCCTGTCAAGCTCACCCCCCCCCCCAAAGCGCAGTTCCGAGGTCCTGAAGGACAGCGTTCGCGTGAAGGGGGTGGAGTGTTATTTACTGCTGGACATGGGGAGAGAGTGGAGTCACATGAACCTACGTGTGCTTCCCGGGGGGTCTTAGCAAGTTACACATTTCTAAAATAGATGAAATTTGACATCTGTACTCAGTGTCTATTCTGTGCCAGGCTGTGTTCTAGATGCTTCTGCTATGTGAAATGATGTGAAATGGATGAATCTGCGAGTTACCTGTAAAGGAGACAGATATAAAGAGACAGGATTCCCCTCCACCCCCCACTCCTCCCATCCCCCTACCCTCCACCCCCTTCCTGTCTCCCTCTGTCTCCCTTTCCCTCTCCCTCTCTCTCGCCTTCAACATCCTTCCCTCCTTCCATCCCTTTCTTGTCTGTTACTTTACTCTCTCAAGGATTCAAGTTAGAATAGATCTGGGTCTATTATTATTATTATTATTATTATTATTATTATTTTATATTCACTTTCTAAATTATGCAAATAATGTGTAAATGGGTTGCTTTTGCAAGGATTGAAAATCTTCATATAGAATCAACCATGAATCCCTTCCCAAGTCTTGACCTGGGGTCACTCTCATTCAGATTGTGTGTGTGTGTGTGTGTGTGTGTGTGTGTGTGTGTGCGCATCAACCTTTTTGGAAGCACAAACACAATCACACTGTACACATTGTTCTCTTCACCCTTCCAAGTGTCTGAATAATCCTTGTGTTGAGTTATATAGGCTCTGTCAACTTCAGAGTCTACAGATGGAAATTTCACAGTTGTTAACCTGCCCTCCAGGTTGTTCTAGCTGAGATAATCTCCCTGAGCAAACCTAAACTGTGTTGCTGACATCCCACTGGTGCTCCCATGCCTTCAGTGGATGGAGTCTAAGTGGATGAGCTTGCGATCCTCCAAGCTGTTTTTACTGAGTCCACACCAGCCACTCTGCTTTGTGGCTTTCTGGAGGACCTCTCATGGGGACAGGGTGACCAGCACTTTTCTTCCTGTGATCCCTTTTATGTAACCGATAGCCTTGGTCCCTGTGACACAGGTGATAAGTTTCTGTGCCACATATGACATCTCAGAAAGCTTCCATTTTGTGGAAGCCCCATGTCCATCATAAAATGAGTCTTCTTGTTTTTTTTTTAAAAAAAATTCAGTGACTTTACATTCATCTCCACTGTGTAGTAAGCCTTGCATTTTTATTTTTAAATGCCTACTCTGGGAAATGCCAAGATTTAAAGTTAATTTACCATACAGTTTCATATACAGAAACAGAAAGATTCATTTGCATGCAAGGGTGTGATGCCTCGGTCAAAACATCCCGGATTTGGAGATGGGGAATGCACCGAGATGGGCTCCGCTCAGTTTTATGTCAAGAAGCAACCAGAGGGCAATCAGCGCAGCCCCTTGGCTCCTCCACCCCTTCACATCCATTATAAGCCCCATGAAAGCATCCAAGCAATCAGGGACAATACTTCCCTCTGCTAAAGCTGATTAGAAAAGGTCTGAACCAATTTACCTAATATTACTAATTAAGGGAACATGGGGCCTCTGTTGAATGGCTGTTTCTGATTAGGTGGGTGATTATAGTTCCACCCCAGCCATTGTCAACTACATATGCACATATGCACATGACTGCTAGAATGGTGTCAGCTCTCTGTTCCCTGTCTGACAGGGCATCTTAATCATGCATGGGCTTGGTTCTCCTTTGATAGATTGGCAAAGTCCCTGGACCGCATCACAGGGTAATGTTTTTAAATATAGAGAATTTCCATTGAAACCAATACAGTTATCAAAGTACTGTTACAAAATTTGATTGGGTGATATGCATGCTTGCTACATCCACTCCAGTACTCCAGTAGTGACACGGGTGGTGACAGGCCCCAAAAACCTGGATGCAGTCCTGAGGCGAAAAGTTCACAGAAACTTAGTCTTCTGGAAATTTGGCATTCCCATAGCTAGAATGCCCCAGATTTGCCCCTGCGATAATGTGTAGGGTCTTGCATGCTTTCTTACAGTATTTTACTGGATAAGAGTTAGAAATCTCAGGGCAAGCTTAGCAAAGTAAGTTTAGAATTCTTATTATAGTTATGTATGGCAGACTACATTACTTATTAGTAGAAAGTCTCCCCCCCCACACACACACACAATCACTTAGAATAGTAGCGGAGCTACTCCCTTAGGCAAGATTTTACAATTATCTAGGAAGAAGGAAGGTTGTGGTCTAGGGAGGAACTAGAGTAAATACTTAGAACTATAGATAGCTGAGTTACACCCATACACAGGAATTTACAGTGGCCTAGTGGGGAGGTGGACTATACAATAGACTAGTATTGGAACTTTGGCTCGGACGTGAAGCCCTTGCCCCTGGCTTCTAAGATTAAGCTGACCTTAGGTGAGGCTGCTTTTGATCCCAGTTGTTAGCATTGATTTTTATCCCAGTTGGTTCCTGTTAGCTTTTTGTACGCATTCCTCTGTTTTGTGTAAAAGTCACTTATAAGACTGGTGCTCGCTTTGAGACAAATTATATTCAGATACCACACTCCCTTGTGTTTGTATCCATTTGTCACCCTTTTTGTCGACAACTTCTTGCCCACATGTCCAGAACCCCGATTTCTTCTGCGGACTGAGGGAGGCCGACTGGGGTCAGTCCATAGTACATGCTTCTTGGTTGATCTTTTATCTGAAGTTCTGACAATGTGGTTAATAGTGACAGGTTTAATAGTGACAATGACTCCATGTTCTATGGCATGGGCAGAAACTGAGATGTAATAAGACACACGTGTGGTTTCTCATGCTCAGGTCCTTGCTACCGCCATGAGCAGCTGCTAACTTTGTCATAGAAGGTGGTGCTGTATCAACATGAACTTGGTGGGAAACTAGTTTTCTTTCTGAAGTCCCTACCCGACCCCTGCAGTGCCTACTGCCCCACATTAAGAGCCTACATCCCCACACAGTAGCACAGTCCTCTTGTTCTCTCTCAGAGCTGCCTCTTCATGGTGACAGTATGGATATGACGATTGCCCAAAGTGCAAACTCATTGACAGAAACTTTACTTTAAAAAAAAAAAAAAGTTTTATTGATTCCTCGTGAATTTCACCTCATGCACCCCAGCCCTGCTCATCTCTCCGTCCCCCCACATCCACCCTTCCTCCTTGCATCCTCCTGCCCAAAGTAAAATAAACACACCAGCTGAGTGCTGCAGCTGGGGAGGGCAGGGCTGGCTCTCCTGAGCTCATGACCCTGTGGGGAGCTTTCCTGACTGCTGGAGGTGGCCAGGGGCTGGGGGTTGGGCATCACCTCTGCACCTGTGCCTGGCCACAGCCGATGAGACAGGGTCAGCCTCCCACACCCACTCTCTCAGGGCTAGCTCACCCATGCCCTGCCCCTGACAAGGGCCAGCTCCACTGAGCTGCCTAGGCAAGGTTCAGGGCCCCATCTCTTAAGTGCTATCCACCTGTCTCAGTCAGGGTTTCTATTCCTGCACAAACATCAGGACCAAGAAGTAGGTTGGGGAGGAAAGGGTTTATTCGGCTTACATTTTCCATACTGTTGTTGATCACCAAAGGAAGTCGGGACCGGAACTCAAGCAGGTCAGAAAGCAGGAGCTGATGCAGAGGTCATGGAGGGATGTTCTTTACTGGCTTGCTACCCCTGGCTTGCTCAGCCTGCTCTCTTATAGAACCCAAAACTACCAGTCCAGAGATGGTCTCATCCACAAGGGACCTTTCCCCTTTGATCCCCCTTAATTGAGAAAATGCCTCACAGCTGGATCTCATGGAGGCATTTCTTCAACTGAAGCTCCTTTCTCTGTGATAACTCCAGCCTGTGTCAAGTTGACACACAAAACCAGCTAGTACACTACCACAGGTGAGAAATGGGACCAGCTCTCCAGAGCACTACAACTAGTGAGGGGTGAGGCCAGGTATGCACAGCCCCCGGACATCCATGTAGTTCCTGGTGGCTGCACTGACCAGTGACAGGCCTATATTCTGTAGTGGTAATATGAGCCACAGACATTGACACTGATCTCTGCCACCGTGTAGTCAAGAACTGAGATCTGGCCCTCGGTGGTAGCTCGGGCTGGGATCGCACCATGGCCCCAGGTGGTAGGGCTGGCCACTCAGTGCAGGTTACTCTTCTAGTCGTCAATTTCTTCTCTCTTTATAATGTTTCAGCTGCTCCACTTCTCTTTCTCTCCAGTCTGACCACCACATACTTGCACATTGTGGTGGGCCCCTAGGTGACATCCTCTATCCATGCTGTATGGTGTGACTACAAGCAGGTGTCTGTGGCCCACTTGTGCCATGAGCTGGAGGGTGGGTCTGTGGGTGACATGGCAGTCCATCGATCTCTGTCTTCCTCCTCTTGAACTATGCTGCCTAGGTTTGCTTTGATTTGCTTTTCATGAGTCCTAGGCATAAGACAGCTTTGGCCACCAAACCGGCATGAAGCTAGGATGGACAAAGGACCGCCATCTGCCCTGCCCCTGACTGACAGAAGAACACCACCACCAACAAGGGGTCTCTTTGCCCGTTGCCACAGAGAAGAAACTTTAATTTTAATTAAAGCTTTCTTAATTGTAGCCAGGAAAAGATGGACATTTGCTTATTTGATGAAAAGAAATGACTAGAGTTAAGTAATAGGGACTGAGCTGCCTTTTAATTAGGGACACAGAAAAAGTCTTCCATATTCTTTATCTCTGGCTTCATCTTTGAGATAAAAACAAACAAACAAACAAAACCCTGCCAGTTGAGAGAAACTTCCCTTTTCTGTGTGTGCCATGGCACATTCACGAAGGTTTAAGAAACCAAGCATTCAAAAGAGAAAGGGAGCCACTCAGACTAACGACAAAGAGAAGCTCCTATCACAGGTCAGTGGTCTCTGGGCAATCGAACACAGGTTCAAAGTGGCGAATCTTAGGGTCCAGTTTTTTTCACCTGAGTGGGTCATCCATAAGTAGGTTTTGGCTAGCTAGTGAACCCTGAAAACCCAGGTGGGATTTAGGATATTTGCAAAGATGCCTTAGGGAATGACTTGGGGAAAGGGTCCTTAGTTTTCATCAACTCTTTTAAGGGCTCCTGAGTCTCAGTCTTAACGTGTCAACTTCACTGAGCTTAGAGGCCTGCCCAAGTGGCTGTTAAATCAGTATTTCTGCTTCTGTGGACAAGGGTTTCTGGAAGAGAGAGGCATTAGAGTCTGGATTGAGGAAAGACCTGACCTCGGCAGTGTGGTCAGGTGGCATTCGGTACAGAGGCCACTATTAAACAAGATGGTGGGAGAAGGGCAAGTTTGTCCCTTCTTTGAGCTGAGACTCCTTGGGTGACTGTGCCCAAGTCTCAGGCTGGCAATTCACACCACCAGACTTCCTGGGCTACAGCTTATGGGCAGCTGGGCGTGATTTCTTGGCCTCAATAAACATATGAGCTAGCTCCCATAATGAACCTGCTCTAATGATATCTGTGTGTCTTCTGTTAGTTCTTTGGAGAGCCCTGAGCCTTTACTGGCTCTGTGATGCAGAAGGGTGCAAGTTCCCAAGGTTCCCAGGGGCAGATATGCTTGTGATCTAGTTCCTAATTTCTGTTCCCTTCTGGGGACTCTTGACTCACTGCAGCTCATGCCCTGCAAGCCTTTAGGCAAGGGCAGGTGACAGGCTGCTCCAGAGTGCCAGGCCACCCCACAGCAGAGCTGCCCTGGGGCCCCTTCCACCCACACACCTTCCTAGGGGCTTTTTTAAGCCAGTGGATAGAAATACCAGAAACCTGAGAGGCCCTGGCACAGCAACACTGAATGGACAAAGCGAGTGCCTTGGAGTCTCTGCTTAGCCAACTGGAGTGTGTACGGCTCTCTTATGTTTTTTTCTACTCTCATTTTCTGGAATTAGAACATTCTACCTTTTCATTGGCCTATTTTCTTCAACTAAATGAGGTTCTAAAGGGGACATGATCCTGAAGGGGTTCAATTATCAGGTAATTGGTCAAGTTGTCAGAATGGGAAATGAGCAAAATAATGAGGCTGGGAATGGAAGTTTAAATGCCAGAGCTACTGAGGGTGTTTCCCAGACTCCAGCATGTAGATGCTCTCCTGTGCATTCCTGATTCCATGTTCACTGTGTCCTTCTGTGCCCCACTGGGAAGCTACCAAAGGCTCTGTTTACTGTATGTTGCTCAATTTGTATAAAATGTTATTATTCTTTTCTTTATCTATTACCCTTTTTTTATATTTAACTCTTTATTGATTCTTTATGACTTTCACATCACGAATCCCAGTCCCACTCATCTCCCTGTCCCCTCATACCCACCCTCCCTGCCTGCCCCTGAAAAGAAAAAAAATCTAGTTGTGGAAGCTGTAGTGTGTCACAGTGTGTCCCACAATATATCACAGTTCTTTATTTGAAAATGTTCATTGCACTGAACTTACTTGAAAATGTTCATTGGTCTGGTTTGAGGCCCCTGGCTTCTGCTGCACTATCAATACTGGATCCTCATTGGGACTCCTCTCAGATATCCTGTTGTTGCCCTGTGTCACAGAGATCCTGCAACTTTGGATCCCCATCACATTTCCAACAATCCATAGATGGAGTCGATGTCCCCAGATGAACCAACTTCAAAGCCCTGGTTTGTATGTGTGTTGGTCAGCCCACTGGATCTTCCAAACCCACACTACCAGGGAGACTTTCTAGTACTGCCTCAACTAGATCATCCAGGGCTGCAGCTGGCAAGAGGCAGAGCCAGCTCACCTGCTCTCACACCCTCAGAGCTGGCTTGCCCTCCACCATGCCAGCAGAGCGGCTACTGAGGTGTTAGTTGAGGTGTAGGTCCCACTCTCCTTAGTGTTACAGCCAGCAAGGGACAGGGCCAGCTCTCAAGGATTCATGACCCCATGGCCATTTCTCTCACCCACCGCAGGTGGCAAGGGGTGAGGTTAAAGAGGTCATCTCTCCCTTGCCCATATCACCACATGGTCTGTGAGTGGCAGGGCTAGCTCTCCTACTCTCACACCCTCAGGACTGCCTCATCCACAACTCCTGCAGCCTGGGCCAGCTCTAATGTGCTTCCTACACAAGGTGCTGGGCTGCTCTCCAGAGTGCTACAGCTGGAGGGGGGCAGGGCCAGCTCTCCTGTGATGCCCAGGCGAAGGGTAGGACCAGTTCTACACAGCCCTCAAATATCGACATGGTCCCAAGTGGCAGGCTAGACCAGAAACATCTGTCTGACCTTTGATAGTAACAGATCCCCCTTCTCCGTCCCTCCCCCCACCCCAGCTGCTGCAGGGCCATGAACCCAGACATGCCCTTGGTGGCAGCACAGGCCAGGACCTCACTGTGGCATGAGGTGGCATCACTGTCCTCTCACATCAAACCGTTTTCCTCCCTTCGTTGTCCCTACGTCCTTGTGCTGCTTCCCTTTCTCTTCCATCTCCTCACAACTTATTTGCTCATCTTCGTGGCACCCAGGGCTTCTGGGTATCTGGAGTCATCTCAGGAATGGTCTTGGGAGTGCTATGCCTTACCCATGCCAATGTGGCACCGGGCCAGGGTTGTCTGAGGCTTGCTTCCCACCCAGGCCACATGGCACCAGACAGGGGTCATCCCAGGCGTGGTCTGCCAATCCTGGGCTGTGTGGTGCTGGATTTCATTTATTATCTTACTGTGGTGAGATACTACTGTTACAATATATAAATATCTTTGTGAAGTAATTTTGTATTAAGCCAGGCCTGGTGGTGTGCTCTCTACATAACTCAGCTACTCAGGAGGCTGAAGAGTTTTCCTAGGCTCCTGAGTGAGTTCCTGGCTACCCTAAGCAACTAGGTGAAGTTCTGTCTCAGTCAAAAGAGATATGGGGCTTGGAGTGGCTGTGCGCCTGCTTGGCTGTGTGATCCAGGGCCAGTTGTGGAAGGTAGGAGAAGAGACTTTGTGTTCATCAGTAGAAGCTGGAAATTTTGTGTGGATAATTCACCCCTCTCAGTCTTTTCCTTCCTTTTCTCAGAAACATGTAAGAGCACATTTGATAGCACAGTAAGGCTCCTTGGTACATCAGCCAGTTACAGTTTATTAATCCCTTCCATTGGCTAATAGGACAAGACCCAACACTGAGCAGCTAGGAGTGCCTGGGTGCTGCCACGAGAATAAGCTGTAGCCTTTAGATGCAAACTTAAATGAAGCTTGTCTAATGACATGTATGATTTGAAAAGTGGTGGAACCTGATTAAGCGTGATCTGTTAGCAGCGTGTCATCGGATCACCACGTGAGTGATGTTTATGCCTGTGAAGTTTGAGATCAGTGAATTTACATACCTCAGGTAATTAAGGGAAGATAATGAAAGCATTAACAATGGAAAGGATTATGGCTCCATGAATTTTCTGAGACTATATGAAAGCCAATGTGTCCAATCAAAGGGGTACATAACTCCCATGAGTCCCACTTTGTGCCCTCCTCCTGTTGGGGACACAGTTCCTGTAACAGGATGCCGATCCTGAGAATGTCTGTAGTCACAGCCAGTCCCTTCACTGTTGACTGTTGAACTTCCTCCTGTCTACCTCGTGAGAGTGCTGTGATTACAGGCAGGGGCCATCATGCCCAAGTTTATGCATTGCAGGGACTGAACCCTGGGTATATGCTAGGCAAGCACTCTGCCAACTGAGTTACATTCCAGCTCACAGGGGTTACTATCAATGTGAGAGAAAAATTCCAGGGAACAAAGTAGAAACAGGGCCTATGAGTATCCCAGGTTGTTGCCAAAGATGCCCTGGATCGTGGCTCAAAGAGCCGAGTGTCTCCCTGCTGTAAGGCTTGACGCCTTGTTCCATTTCTCGTTTTCACAGAGGCTGTTTTGTCTGAAAATGAAGCCCAACCATTTGGAAACTAGAAGTAAGCTTACTTCACTGACTACAGAGTTACTCAGAGTTTTCAAATGTTTACTAAGAAGTCATTTAGTCATTTCAAAAAATGCAGTTGTCCCTGATTGATTGATTGATTACTTTTCCAAAAGCCTAAGTAGCCACCAGAATTTGGGACGGACTACTTAGAGAAGTCCCCAGTCTTATGCCTGGGATGGGAAGTGCCTTGCATAAGTACCTGTGCTTAAACATGCGTCTCTAGCTTGGTGGTGTTGTGGGAGTTTATAGAGCATCTGGGACTGTGGCTTCATGTGGAGAGGTGGATTGTTGGACGCCAGACTTAAAATTGGTGTCTGCTTCTGGGTCTGGTCCTCCTTCAGGTCTCCTCTGTGTGTCCATTAGAGAAGCCATTGCTACAAGCTCCCACCACCATGACCAGTCCACTCCAGCCTCCACACCTTCCCCACCATGGCAGACTGTGTGTCCCCTTATCTCTGGACCCAAACCAGCCTTTCCTCCTCTTACTGTTCCTGTTAGCCACTGTCACAGCCATAACAAGAGCCAAGTGACACATGGAATTGGAGCACTGCTGAGGTAGCTGCCCTGTCAGGAACTGCAGTGTTTGTCCCTCTGTGCAGACATGCAAACCCTCAGCTCACCCTGCCACCCAGTACCACTCAGCAGATAGCCTCTGTGTTTACAGCCAAGGCCCAGATACCTGACACTGCATGAGTTACAGTTTCTGCAGGATGAGCCCTTTCATATGCTGCCCTCCACTGGGCTGAGCCTGCATGGAGACAGGTAAAGAGGGACCAGTATGGGAAAGACCTGCCTTTTTCCCTGAATTTGATGGCAGCCTGTCTGAGGTAGGTGCCCTTTTACATCTAGACCACTGAGTGCAAAGTGGTCTCTCCCTGAATGACACCAGTGCAGAGCCTTGTGGTAAATATGGAAAGGGTGATTTGGGTCGCCCTGCCAGCCCTTGGCCACATGGGCATTAGCTGGTTTAGGTTAATAGGAAGGCAGTGACTTGGGAGTTGCTACTCTTTGTTTAATAGACTGAGACAGCAGTACTCAAAATTGGCACATTTAAAATGTTCACTTATCAGTAAATTAAAAGCAGCCCCTAGAGTCCTTCATCTAGGACTCTCTAAACACTTGCCACGTGGTGTAGGGGTTGGCAGCACTTGTGAGGAAAAGCAGTTTTGTCATTGTGTCCATATCGGCTGTATCTGCTGAGGGAGGGCCCTGCTGCAACCCCAACATAAACAAAGCACAGCAAAGCCTGGCCATCATTGCACAGTCCCCAGGTGCCACTGAGGACCCGGTGAGCATCCCCCTCTGCAGCGTCACCACCGTTAGCTCTGCTCATTTTGAGATACGACGCACCCCTTTTACTTGTGAAGAACAAATACAGCAGCCAGTTTTGGTCACTGTTAATGGCGTTCATAGTGGACATTTGTCCTTGACTTCCCAGCACATTTGCTTCTTTCACATCTGAGGAGTTTTCCTTCTAGGTGTAGCCCGAGAGGGAAGCAGAGACCACCAGCCAGATGGCCAAGACTTGTCTCAGCCAGCCAGACCCACCTGAACTGTATTCAATTCTTGTATAAAGGTGACAAATCTGAGGCAGGGTCCATCCCTGATCAGGGAGGGACATGGCAGCTACCTGTGCATTCCAAGATCACTGTGTCCAGGATCAGCATCCGGCATGCACCGCCAGCGTGTCCATGGCTCAAGCTCAGGTTCTGTGCCCAGGCATAGTTCTCCCTGGGGACAGTATTCATTGGCTGGAAGAGTGGGGAGGACTATCTCTGTGTTCAACCTCAACTTGGCCCTCCAGCTTCACACTCACATCTGGTACACCTTTGGTAAGTTGCTTCTCTGTACCAACTAGCCAGAATCAACAACACAGAGTCCAACCAATAAGAACTCGCAGCCGCATCTTCTGTTCACATCCTAAACTACCTTGCAGGGCAAGCTCTTGCTCCCATACTTTCTGCTATATGCAGCTGCCTGTTTGTACCAGGCTTCTCTCCTTAGAGCCTCTTCCTGTTTGCAGACATGCTGCCACAGCCTGGACCACAGGGTGTTCCTGTTTGCTATCACCTAGTGTTGTTTTATAGAGCTTGGGGATGTGAGCTCTGTGCCGGTACCACCCAGCCACCCTCCCCCAGCTCAGTTGGTGAGTCTCAGCCTGTGCCAAGACCTTCTGAGTTGCTGAGCTTCGGAGGAGCGAGGGATATTCCTCACTCACCAGACAAGCCCCACTATTTACCTCTCCCACCGTATTTATAGAGGTGAGGACCCAGAGCGCTGACCACACTGTTGTCCATACCTGCCGAATGGGCAGTCACCTCTGTAAATTGTTATCATCCCGGCAGCAATGAAGATATTACAAGACACACTTGATGCCCTTCCCTTTGTCCTCAGGACTATTGAAGCAGGACACTTCAATGAATTGGGATTTTCCAAGAACCTCTTCTGGGGGAAGGGGAGGCCTGATGTTCTGGTATTGGACAGAAATGGGACTTGTCTCCCTGGAAGGGATTTAACACAGCATTGACAACTTGTCTGACCACCTTGTAGAAAGACTGGAGCCAGACAGTGATAGGCAAGACCACACCTTGACCTGCTTAGCCATGCCTATTTCTTATCTTATATAAACCTAAATCTCACAGCAGGACCCTGAAGATGGACTTGGGGTGGAGTGTAGGGTCACTGGATCTTTTGTGTCTCCTCTCAATATGGCCATATTGAAGAGCTCTTCTTTCTCTGCTTTCAATGTTACCTGTTGGTTTAATTGGCCTATTGAGGACGGACGGCCACACTCAGCGTGTTAGGATCTCCAGGACCCAGAAACAAAACAGAGCTAACAACAGTGTCTCCCCTGTGTGAGGCATTGCTGTGGGCTGAAGGTGCAGCATCAACGTCACACAGTACTGATTGAACAAACATGGAAAGCAGTTTCCTTTATCCACGGGCAGTTGGAAGGATTAGCCAAAATAACGACTGGGAGATGCATAGCACAACATTTGGTAGGCAGCCCTTCAGAAACTGATGGCCGCAGCAGTGGATTTTCTTGTATCCTCTCCATCCTGAAGGCCTCTGGAGTAGTAGTTCTTTTGCTTTGTCTATTAGGTTTGGGATGGGCAGGTTGGGGCCGAGATGCTTATCAGAAAAGTTTTAATGCCCTGGACTAACAGATAACATACTGAGGGCCCCCAGGAGAGTTCAAGCCTAGCACCAGATAGACAGCATGGCAAGTCAGAGAGGATTGGAGCCCTATTGGCAGAAGAGGGAGCCTTTTTATGTGCTTTGAGGGTTAGGGACATTCACAGAAAGAACCTGCAGCCAGGCTCTTTGATTCCCAGGCAGGAGGTAGGGAAGCAGGTGGGGAACTGGATGTGGTACCCTCTGGTATTATCTCACTTCCTGGGTGAAAGGCCATGGCTCCTGCAAGACTGGCACAAAGAGAAGTGTCCAGGAGAGACTGCGTGTCAGTATTTGTTGCAGGAAATATTAAAAAAAAAATGCAATTCACACTACCCTGGCAGGCCCCAGCAGGCCGGCTGGCCAGGCACTGACAGGCATAGCTGGCCTGTGTTTCATGTCATGGAGACTCTCTGACTCAGAGCTCCAAAACCTCTCCACCCAGCTCACTAAGTTCCCACTGGCGGGTCACTACCACACCAACCCCATGCTTCAAAATTTCCACGGCCCTTCGGGGTGCACTTCTGCCAAACCCATGCTTTGCAGCTGTACCTTTTTCTCTGGAGCCCAGTCGAGACGTCATGTGAAGGAAAACACCACTCAAACTTAGTTTGGAATCAATGGTAACTCGATCGGTGGGTGCAACAACTAGAATGCTAATCTTGTAAGCCATATAAATCTAAATCCTCCAGTGGTGAGTCCTGGTGGAGTCACCATCTCAACTGGGGATCACTAGTAGCTACATCTTGTCTCCCATTGTCCCCACTTCCCTTCCTCCCTCCCTCTGACCCGGAAGTCCCACCTACTCACCTAGTGATTGGTTTCTTTATTCATTAGAGGAAGGTTTACAAGAAGTCAACTGAGTACGTGACTCATTCCTAGGTCCAGACAGCCCCTCCTAGGAAGTTAGAATAAACATCAAAATACAAAAATAACTAGGGCCATCCACAACAAGTATTTTGGGGGTAAATCTGCTACAAACAGTGGCAAGATTCAGGCATTATACTCCTAATGGTTTCTGTGTTCTGACTACTGTACCTGAGAGTGTATAGGAATTCAAATCACAGAGGCTCCTTGGAGTCAGACAGGCCTAAGGTTGAGTGTTGTTTAAGAGTGGATGCCATGATAGTTTCTGGGACTTTATTGAGCATCAGTTTCCTTCCCTGCAGACTGGGGTGTTACTGTCCACATCCCTGGGTTATCAGAAGGTTGAATGGGATTTTGTGTTACAGGACCTGGCATGCAGATGAGTACTGGCAGTCATGGGTGATGTCCTTTATCTTGATTTGACACTCTGCTGGACCATATGGTGGTATCTCTTTTCCTGCAGGAAGTAGGTATGAGATATAAAACCAATCTTTAACATCTCTTTGCCCTTGTAGTTCATATTCCAGACATCCCAAAAGCTTGCAAGAAGAAACAGTACCATGGAAGCACTGGATTCGATTCACCTAAATGACTTCTGCCCTGTGCTGCAACTGTTCTGCTCTGTTTTAGGGCCCCAGCTATCACTCAAATTTATTTGAAAAGAGTCTTCAGTCAACTGCTCTAACACACCACCAACCCCTGTAAATAATTAGTGTTTTCTCCTGACATCTGTCAGCGTGTGATGGGGACTCATTACTCCTTTAAATGGTTCTCATTAGGACTGGTTCACAGATTATCCTCAAGAAGGGAAACCTGTCACACGTGCACACAGTTGCTCATGACTTGTGTGCCACAGAGAGCCAGCCGGAAGCAGGGTGGAGGTGGGCAGGAGAGAGCCTCAAGGACCTCAGTTGACACTCCTTGGCAGTGTCCCTAGTATAGATGTGAGGTGTGTAAATGGGATAGCTGCATGTGTGCGTCTGAGGTTCTGTCTTTAAGATCCCAGACATGCAGAGGAAAGACAGCTGGACGTGGGCGTTTATTTCCCACCATGGTAAGGTCTGGTGTACAGCTATTAAGTAGGCAAACTCTGTAAGCAGACTGGCGTTATAGTGTGCCCTCCTCTCCCAGTCATGCTTCCTTGGATTTGAGCGTTGGAATCCTGTCCTGCTCTAAATCCAGTGACTCTCTAGCCTGTTGTTCTAGGGACCACTGTGACTTATGGCTGAAAGGTATAAAATGCCTTAGTTGTGGGCACATACACCACTCCTGGTGTAAATAGCAAGGTTCTTTTGGGTCTACATTGTAGTTTGCAATGACACATGCCTTTTAGAACATTGAACCAAAATTGCCAGCTGTGAGCCAAGGAAGATCACTGCTGAGCATGCGGTCGCGTATCCTTACTGGGTTACCTGGGTGGATGTCTTTGAGTTATACCGTGGGAATTGAAGATACACTCTACACTTGCCTGGGCACCTCTCCTGTTTTCCTCACAGACCCTGGGATGCTCATTTGCCTTACATGCACAGGTAGCCCATGCTGGTTCTCCATTACTATAACACTCTATACGACTTATCATGTCTAGTACTCTACAAACATGTGGAGCTACTCTGCTGCATTTGGGTAGGATGTAAGGACAGGTAGAGGGAACTTGTTAGACACACTAATGTACAGATGCAGGTTAAAACTTTTTTTTTTTTAAGATTTATTTATTTATTATATGTAAGTACACTGTAGCTATCTTCAGACACTCCAGAAGAGGGTGTCAGATCTTGTTACGGATTGTTATGAGCCACCATGTGGTTGCTGGGATTTGAATTCTGGACCTTTGGAAGAGCAGTCGGGTGCTTTTACCCACTGAGCCATCTCACCAGCCCAGGTTAAAACTTTTTAAAAAGGAAAGCCTGTTTGTGTGTGTTTGATTTTTATCTATGGGCATTAAAGTCATAGCTACAAAGGGATGGCAATATGCCATTGAACCTGGACTTTATATCACAATTACTCAAGTATATCTTCCAAAGTTGCTGATTGTGTCCATTGTTTGCCTATAAAAATGAGAGAACTGATGCTGTTATATCAACCATAACCTTCTCAGAGGTGTTACATGCGTTTTGAAAGAGTCCTCAAATCACAACAAGGCTACACTTAAAGCTTCCATTGAAGTTCTGTGAGAGGGCCAGCCTGACAGATTGCTAGTGAGGCCTGCAAATACACCACTGGGGGAGCGTTCAGGAGAAGAACATAATGTCAAGGTAGAAGTAAGTCACACAGCATTGCAATAGGATAAGAAAAAGAGATTAATCATAAGCTCAGACTGTGACACAAGCTTTCTTAATGATGTCATGCCCTGCTCTCAGACTTCTGCTGGTAATTCTGGTGGACAGAAGAGCCTGGAGCCGGTACTGCCACACCGCAGAGGTCAGGCTGTGGATATTCATGCATTCATAATGGCCTCTTCTTTGCCCTTCAATGGCTTACCTGGTGGGGTAGCCTCAAGTGGCTGAGTTTAATAAATCCGGTGTGCTCAGAACTGACACAGACTGATTTATTCCCCAGTCTCACTGCGGCTTTGAGAAGAGAAGGCAGTTAGTAAGGGTGAAGTAGGAGCTGTCGGGGTCCAGAAGAGTTTGTCTTGTGTGGTAACAGACAATGTTGAATGTTCTCTACCAAACTCAGACACTCATTAAACCCTGAACACACTCGGGTTCAGGCTTCTTTCAGTCAGCTAGCATTGAGGAGACTTGAAAAGAGCCAAAGAATGCTGCTCACCACAACCTGGCTAATCTGATGTCCTTGTAATAGACACGCTTTAAGAGCATTTAGATAGTTTTAGATCGTGTCTGAAGTCCCGCTACACCCCCTTTGTGTTTGATTTCATAAATGGAAGCTGATGTGCAGAGAGGAAACTATATTGGGCTTTTGGAGGCATGGGCAGTGAGTAGCCTGCATTTGAATTCTGCCACCTGTGTTTTGCCTTTAATAAGCTAGGACTCTTTAGCGCCACTGTTATTATTTTATTTTATTGTCAGTGAGTTGCCTAAATGCAGACATTTCTGGTTTATTTAGTTAGCAGGTCCTTCGGATCTTACTGTGAGGAATTGGACAACATTCTTTAAGAATTTTAAACATTTCAGCATATTAGAAAAACTGAAAAGCATAATGAATACCAAAAATAGTTCATAGATTAATAAATACACATGTATCTACCAGCCAGCTTAGGAAATAAAACATCGATTCTGTTGAATCCTCCCGTGTGCCAGTTTCAGTTAAGGATTAAGGCCATGTGACAGAAAATCCAAATAACATTGGCATATATAAGAGAACAGCGTATTTTCCGCTCACGTAACGAGAAGTTTGGAGTTGGATATCCTGGAAGCCAGGCTGTTTAAGCTATTGTTCCTTTATATTTTGGGTATAGCCCGTGTCTCCATGACTGCAGAGCAGGGCAGAGACTACCCCTATCACATCTGCATTCTACCAGGAACAAGCAGAAATGTCAAAAGGGTGTTTCAAGTCCTCTTATCCAAAATGCTGTAACTATCAGAGCTCATTTCTGCTGTCAACTGAGTGTAGGTCCACAGTAAGGGTGAAGAGATGGGTCTTTGATAGTGTGCTTGCCACTCCCTCCCAAGACTCCTGCCTGATTTATTATATGTGTAGGGATTCCACAGAAATATATATATATATATATATATATATATATATATATATATATGCTTTTTCTATATTTTTAAACCTCACAAAAATGAATCAGTATCCTGAGTATCCTTCCACAGCTTATTTTAGTGTTCCTCTGGTTCTTGTCTTGTGGTGGTGGTGGAGAACTCCAACATAGGACCACTGCTGCCACACACAGTGCTGCTGCAGACTCTCATTTGTTCTTGTACCCATGAGCTTCAGCTTCTAGAATAATCATTAGGAATGGAGGTGCTGGGCCAGTTCATCCCAGTGTTCAGCATTCCTGAATACCACTATTTTCTCTTTAAAATAGTATAAGCTGGTAAGGGTGCACACTGGCCATTTTCTCACCAACACTTGGAATTGCTAGGTATTTTGTTGCCACCAGTCTCTGGAGTGTGAGATGGCACTGTGTTGCATGTTGATTTTAGCTTCACTGACCTACATGTAAAATAAATTCTAGGGTGGACAGACTTTGGCCACAGGACTTGGAGAAATCAAGATAGTATTGACCAGGAAGCTGCCACCTTCCCAGCTGGCTCTCATAGTACCTGAAGGTGTTATGCAAGAGGTGGAGGATAAAAACCATCGAATTCTTGCTCAGCAGTGACCTTCAGGAATGACTGCTGTGCCAAGATATGCCCATGAATGAGTCGTGGCATGAATGTTATTAATGGGTTAACCACCTGCTTTCTCAATGTATTTCAGTCTACTATGCAGGAGGAAATGCTTGTCTAGTGCTGAAAATCTGGCCAGAAACCTGATTGAGGAGCTCATAGGCCACAGGAGAATCTATTACTATTATTTTGCTAAGTGGATATCAACCCTCTAAATTCATATCTCTCTACCCCACAGATTAGTGCAACTCTCAGATCTTATCAGAAACTTGTTTGTGCAGTGCGTGGCATTTAATGCAGAAACTCAAAGCTGGCCCCAATGCAGAGAGAGAATAAGTATCTGCAGTGTTCAGCCACAAGTGGGACATCTATAATGCATGTACACACACACACACACACACACACACACACCATAGTTCAGGGACGATTGCAGAAGAGGGGGCAGAAAGATCACAATAGCCAGAAGTCAGGGAGGACCAGAGCAAAACAATGTCTTGTGAACATGACAGGACCACTATATTTCATGAACACAGTTGCTGTGGTTACCAACACAAGATCAAGCCAGCCAACATTCCAACATGGAGGGAAGAGGGTCTTGTGGGATCCCCATCCCGTAACTGAAGATCTGTAGACAGTTGATGACTGCCATGGCAGGGGAGTCAGAGTGTGATAGTAAGTAGGTGAACCATGCTTCCTTGGATGACAACACGCCCAGGAATATGTAGGCAGCACAAACTGAATCAATGGGTTTTTTTGTTTGTTTTTTTGAAGAAAAGAAAGTGATGTGTTGTTGGGAGGGAGTTAGGGATGAATCTTAGGGAGTTACAGAGAGGAGACTGAGTGAATGATCAAAATACATTGTATATGTGGATGACTTTTTCAGAAACATTAGTAGAACTACTATATATTTTTAAAAATTCTGACTGAAGATGCAGCTCAGTAGAATGCTCAGTAGTGTGTTCAGGGCCACCTCCCAGCACTGAGAAGAAGGGGACATGATGAGTGTGCTTTCTTCACATGTGACAGTTTTGCTAGGCTGTGCTAGCTGTCCTCCTGTCTCCATTTCCCAAGTGTTAGGATTATAGGCATGTGCCACCACTCCCGGCCTTGTCTTCTGAGCCCTGGATTTTGTGCCTCTAAATTTTCTATTCACTCCAACCACTCCATTCTCTAAGAGGCACATCCTTGTCCTTTCTAAACAGAGTAATTTTGATCTATTTATATTGGCTATTGCTGTTTTTCTTAGATCTAACTTTTCTTTCTTGTTAGAAGTTCTTTTTATGGATAAGGTGCCTGATTTGCTTATTTCTGTTCTAGCTGGTTCATTTCTTGGCTCAAGAACTTGCTCTTGGTGAGGAGTAGTGGTACACACCCATAGTCAAAGCATGCAGGAGACTGAGCTAGAAGAAGTAACATTTTCAGCCAGCCTAGGACAAATAGCTATACTGTGTCTCTAAAACGACAGAAAGCATTTTTAAAAAGATTTATTTATCGTATGTATGTGAGTACACTGTCACTCTCTTCAGACACACCAGAAGAGGGCATCAGATCGCATTACAGATGGTTGTGAGCCACCATGTGGTTACTGGAAATTGAACTCAGGACCTCTGAAAGAGCAATCGGTGCTCTTAACCGCTGAGCCATCTCTCCAGCCCTTTGTTTTGTTTTGTTTTGTTTTTCCAATGGCAATGGACCATGGGGCTTAATGCATGCCAGGTGAGCACTATGCCACTAAACCACATCCACAGACCTAAGAAGTCACTCTTTGTCCTGGGGTCCTAACTTTTTGGGTTGGCATATACATGATGGGGCTTCTTCATAGTGTCTTCATACGTGAGTATGATTGCATTCTGCCTTCCCTGATAGGTCTCTTATGTACCTGGAAATGATGTTGAGCCTACAGCAGGGGAGAGACAATCTTGTTTCTTTCTGGTGGGATTCTAAGCTTCCCCAGGACCATTTACCTGTACCTCCATCCGCAGATGAACCTGTGTGCAGTGAGTCCTCAGCAAACTGCTAGAAACCTGGCTCCTTAGAGTTCTCTCCACGCTGCTTCCAGAAGCTCACCATGCCAAGACTGCTGAATAAACAGTACTGAATGTGGGGTTTTAGCTTTCCTTCTGGAAAAGCAAGGCTATCTCTGTGACCACCTCTAAGAGAAGTCCTGGCTCTGGGTCTCCATAGGCTTCCTTGGCAGGTCATCGTGGTCATTGCTGTAGAAGTTTATGACAGAGAGGGGACCCCAGGAAGGCAGAGTGTAGTTTTCTGTGTATCTTGTACCTCTACTAATTTATTCCATATCTTTTTGCCTTGATCAGTCACAGCTTGAGAATGATTGTGCACTGAGCCCCATGAGTCCTCTTAGCCTGACTCATCTTATTTGGGCTGGTATTGGGACCTCCATATAATGTCCTTTCCTCTTTGATGTCCCCATAATAATGAAGAGTAGCTCTCTGGGCAGAATTTTACTATCCGTTGTTAGCTTTCTTGTCTCCACATTTCCCTTTCAGAGATTTTAGGAAGGACCAGGATATAACTGTACCACTAATGGCTGTGCCAACTCTAGAAAAGGAATAATGGAAGTGCCCAACAGGGAGGCAGAGGAGGGTGGAAAATGGCCACCAGTAAATCTTCTAAGTGGTTGTATTGTTATGTGTTTTGCAATTGGTAATGTACATATTTTCACACCTATTTTAACTGGCATTCATAATGTGTATCATTTTGGAACATGTATTTCTGTGATGTCTTTAGTTAGGCATTTCCTGCTAGCCCCGTCTTGCCTGAGAATCTGAAATCCCAAGCTTACATTCTCAGCTACACCCTCAGCATTTGTATGTGGTTTATGGCTCATCAAGATGTTCTGCTAGCTGTTGTCCCCCTGAGGATAGAGATGTACAAGTACCTTATAATACTTGCAGGCATGTCCCACAGCTTTTACATTTTCCTTAAAAGTATTATGGTCATTTTTCTCTTCTCTTCTTCCTTGTATATCCATTGTATGAAATGGAGAGTTTTACTATGATGTCACAGCACATGCCCACGTCATGCATTCTCCCTGTATGCTCCCCTACTTCCCTCCCCTCATGCTGGTCTCCTTTGTCTCCCCAAATAGTTCCCTTTTGCTTATATAATATTTATGTGTGTCTGCTAATGTGCATGAGTGTGTGTATGTATTTTCAATTTTCTTCCAAATGTCCTAATTTTATTCTTTAGTCCTTAAAACTCCATTATGAATACGTATCACATTTCTTTATCTGTTGATAGACATCTCAGCTGATTCCACAACTTGGGAATTGTGAGGAGACATAGATGTGCAGATATCTCTGTGGTTTCCTGACTTGTAGACTCGGAGTGCTTTAGCTGGTTCCTGGGGTACTCTTTTCTTTAGGAGGAGCCTCCGTACTGACCTGGACATTGTGTGGATCAGTTTGCATTCCCATCTCAGTGTGTAAGGGTTCTTTAATTTGTAGATTTATAAGAGCATTCTTTCTTTGTAATGTTCAAATCATGTTGTCTTTGGCCATAGAGAGGAGTGGAGTACAGACTCCGTGTGACTGGCACTCCACACCAAGCAGTGTGCCTCGTGGCGTAGCTGACTTGAACCTGTTCCCAAAACTCCAGCCATGTCTCTGCTTATCCGTATCTTCTGCCTACAAAAGCACACACCCACCCTGACATTTGGTGCACTGGTACTCACATAAACAGATCAGGGGTGCCCAACTAATTTCTCTCCTAATGAAGGGAAGCAAACAATGACAGCCATTTTCACAACTGCCTGGAAGCAAGCCTAGAGTCCTGTATCACACTGCAGCAGCCTACTGACCACTGTATATGCTTCAGGTTGTCTCTCCACTCACAGCGACTCCCCTCAGGGCTCCATAAACAAGTCTGTCTCTATCCACTTGTTCCACAATAAGAGCAGCTAAAAGGGGATTGATTTTTTTTCTTTTGATTTTTAAATGTCTGTTATAAAACTGTTGCAAGCATCTCTGGTGCCATTCATGAGGCAGAACCACTCTGCCTTATGATTTACCTTTCCCACCATCTTGCCTACTACATTGTGAGTACCAGCCAGCCAGCTGGCCTGGAGTGACTGTCATATTCTGTCATAATTGGGCCTCATTAGATTGTCATGCCAAGCCATCTTTCTGGGTTGGAAGTGGAAATGGTCTCAGTGCATCATTGGTTCCTGGAGCTGCTGGGTGAGTGACAGCAGCATATACTACAACCTTTTCCCCCCTGTCAGCCAGAGATGCTGCTGTATCAGTGCGCTGGAGTATATTATCAAGTTGCACACATTAGTGGAACACCACCTGATCTCTTGATGTTCATATATTGCATGTGTAAGTCAGACTAAATTATCTCCATGGACAGCTATGATTTCTTTAGGGAAAATATTCAGAATTCTGTTTTGCTTTGTGATCTTGGCAGTCCATGATTGTCTGTAGCCCCCTTGTATGCAGTAACATGCTAAAATGCTGTGCTCCCGTTTGACAGTGATGCGGACTGCAGCAGACTGTTCATGAGTGTCCTGGTAGATTAAAACAGGAGGCATCCATGGTGCAGCCACACGTCAGGGCCCTTAGAGATACAGGGTCTGGCTCACTTTGATCATCAGCCACTGTGAGCAAATTGGTTTTCCTCTTTCTTCTTGTCTCACAGCCCAAAGACAGCCAGGAAGGCAAACACACTAATTAGAAGACTTCTACCAACATGTCTACCACCAGAAGGCCTGTGCTCGGGTCCCACAATTCACTTCTGGACTGCACAAGCATCCCTGGACTTTCAGGGAGTTGTGCACAACAGGCAAGAGAAGTGTGCTTATTGGTTTGTGTGAGCTATTGTGTGACACAGAACTGCCTAGAGCAAAGATAGTTTCTGATGACACACAAGAAGAGACAGTGGATACTGGTGTGCAGTTAACATAGGAGGAGTGTGGACACTGGTGTGCAGTTGACATAGAGGGAGGAGGTGGACACTGGTGTGCAGTTGACATAGGAGGAGTGTGGACACGTGTGTAATTGACATAGGAGGAGCATGGACACTGGTGTGCAGTTGACATAGGAGGAGTGTGGACACGTGTGCACTTGACATAGAAGGAGGAGGTAGTCTCTGGTGTGCAGTTGACATAGGAGGAGCATGGACACTGGTGTGCAGTTGACATAGGAGGAGCATGGACACTGGTGTGCAGTTGACATTGAGAGAGGCAATGGACAGTGATGTGCAGATGGCCCATGTAATGGATGGCATGAGAGATGCCCTCATAGTCTCAGGCATTCGAACACTTGGCTCCCAGGTGGTAGAGTTGTTTGAGGAGGTTTAGGTGGTGCAGCCTTAGAAGAAGTACTTCACTGTGAGGTGGGCTTTGCGATTAAAAGCATCCCGCCACTTCCAGTTCACAGTCTCCATGTGAGCTCTCAGCATCCCGGTCCCTTCCTTATGCCTGCTGCTTGTCACCATGTTTTCTTGCCATGATGCACACATTTCTCTGGAAGCATAAGCCAAAATAAAATCTTGGATCTCTAAGTTACTTTTGGTCTTAGTGTTTCAGCAGTAGAAACGTAACTAAAGCAGAACAGAAGCCTAGAGATAGCACACTGTATGGTTAACTATGCTGGCCTTAGGGGGTGCCCTTGGCATCTCTGCCTCTGCCTCTATTGTTTGTTCCCTCCATCCTTCCCTCCCTCCCTCCTTCTCTCCCTCCCTCTCCCTCTCCCTCTCCCTCTCCCTCTCCCTCTCCCTCTCTCTCTCTCTCTCTCTCTCTCTCTCTCTCTCTCTCTCTCTCTCTCTCTCTCTCTCTCTCTCTCTCTCTCTCTTTCCCACATCCACCACAGCCAGGATTAGTTTTTCATACAACCACCAATCCATTTGGAACATACCAGCCTCTTTGCCAAACTGACTTAAATGACAACTTCAGTCCTTGAGGGTGTGAGACCGGAAGCAAGGTAGAAGGAGCGCCTACAGAAGCCTGGCCTGCCACATCCTGAGACCTGGCCATGTGCTTAGATGAGGGGGCCTGCACTCTGCTCAGGGGACGTTAGACAATCGACAAACAGATCCTATATGGTCGAAAGCCTGTGCTGTTGAGTGCAAGAGGCATACTGAACAGACCAGGCTTGCAAACTCAGAGGCTGATAGCTCTGGGTCCTGAGAATGCCAAGCTTAGGACTCCGGGCTTTCAAAGCCAGAGAGGCTCCTGGCCATGGTTTCCAGGAGCTAGAGGATAACGGCTCCAAACTTCCAAACTCAAAAATTCATGTCTGGAGCCTGGCCTTGGAGACTTTGTGTTCTGAGCTATGAGTGCCTGGCTGCATGTAGCTCAGTACATGGAAGGTGGTTGCTCTTAACCCAGGATGGCTCTGTGGAGCCTTTCTAGAGATGGGTGCTTTCAACTGTAACTCTCTCAGCTCTTCACAACTTCTTGCATGCTGCAGTCTTGGCTCTCAGCAGTTTCTGCTCGCACTGGCTTCTTAAAAATCTTAATTGCTTTTTAGGTGTTGAGTGAGTCAAGAGCTAAGAGCCCTGGTAGTCCCAGGACTTTAGAAGTCACTCTTGGTTGCCTTGTAGCTACTGTTGCTTGAGGTGGGGTTTCATTTGTTCTGTCACTAGCTTAGTCCACTGTATTCATAAGACAGCATGTGGGTAGTAAATGATCATAGGAATAGCCTATCATTATAGCACTTGGGAGTGGATAAAACAGTTTTACAAAGAAATAACCAGGAAGAGTGAAAAACACTTTCATTGTTACCAGAAGAGAGGCCTGGCGTACTTTTGGGCAGCTTCTGCTTTCACCAGTCATGTAGCCTGGTACACCAAGCACAGGTTTTGTTCCCTCACATGGGAGCACCAGGTCTCTTCTGGGGATCGCAAGCTTCATAGTGGAGAGACTGCACCTCCTCTCCTGAACCTCACTAAGGATGAGGGCGGGAAACATGGTCACAGCTGCCCTGAAGACTCTGGGAACTAGTGCAGGCCCATGGCAGAAGCCATGCGTATTAGTCACATTTCTGACTGCTCTAACATAATGCCTAGATGCAGCTTAAGGAAGGAAGCTTTCTTTTGGCTCACAGTTTGATGGGATACTGTCTGTTGTGGAGGTGAAGGTGTGGGGACGGATGTGTGCGGCAGCTAGTCAGAGAGCAGAGTGTGCTGAGTGAAGTGCCGACCCAGGTTCTCCTGTTCTCCTTTTTCTTCAGTCTGGGATCAAAGCCCAAGGCATGCCACTGCCTACATCAGTGTTGGTCTCCCCTCCTCAGCCACACTTCCCAATGGCACCCTTGGCGCTCGTTTTCAGATCAGGTCAGGTTCACGGGAGTATTAGTCACCACAGACGTGCCCTTGTCAGCTTGAGACTCAGATACATCACTCTTTCCCATAACGCTCTCCCCAGGCCCTCAAAGGCTCATGAGTATCTCACAATTCAAAATGCGTCTAGTTCATCTATGAGAGTTCCCAAAATCTTTACAGTTCCAGTGTTGCTCAAAGCTG
Organism: Mus pahari; assembly: GCF_900095145.1. NCBI lineage: Eukaryota > Metazoa > Chordata > Mammalia > Rodentia > Muridae > Mus > Mus pahari. The sequence continues at coordinate 7,915,486 of NC_034601.1, read as the reverse complement.
AGTGTCTTCGGAGACTCAAGGTGAGCCCTTGATCCCTACAAAATAAAATTTAAAAAGGCCACATGCTCCCAATATTCAGAGGTAATATACATTCCCATTCCAAAAAGGCAGGTAGGAGAGGACAGTAGAGAAACAGCAGACCAGAGGAAGCCCAAAGCCAGCCAGGTAGATACAGCCAGGTAGACACAGCCAGGCAGACACAGCCAGGCAGACACAGCCAGGCAGACACAGCCAGGCAGACACAGCCAGGCAGACACAGCCAGGCAGACACAGCCAGGCAGACACAGCAGGCAGACACAGCAGGCAGACACAGCCAGGAACGCTGCAGCTCAGTATCTGCTGCTTGGGGCTTGAGGTAGAATCACTTGGGCTCTAACAACACTGGGCAGCTCCCACTCCTCCAGCTCTGCAGCATGCAGTAGCATGCTTATCCCCTCTCTCGAGCTAACTCTTCTTCATGCTTTTGGTTTTCCTCAGCAGAAGTCCCACAGTCCTGGCCTCTCCAGTATCTGGGGTCTCCACTGAAACTTCGGTCTTTATAGCTCTGTGCACGCATTGCCAGGCTACTGTGCTTTCTGGAACCTACATGCAGGTCTCCATGACCCTGTAACTCTTGGACTTTACACATATGCCATAAAAGCAGACAAGTAGTCTGGCCCCTTCTGCCCCAGCTGTAGTGGCCTGTGTGTGCTTTGGTGGGTGATCATGAAAAACACTTCCTCAGGTACTGTTGAGGCAGGGAGCCCCTCCAGTAGTACCCTCAGGTATGGACCTCTCCTCTCAAGTCATTGTCACCTCTGTAAGCTAGAGGAGCCCTCAGTGTGGATCTTCCTCAGAGCCCTCAGTGTGCAGGATCTCTTCAGAACCCTCAGTGTGTGGATCTTCCTCAGAGCCCCTCTGTAAGCTGGAGGTGCCCTCAGTGTGAATCTTCCTCAGAGCCCTTCTGTAAGCTGGAGGCGCCCTCAGTGTGGATCTTCCTCAGAGCCCCTCTGTAAGCTGGAGGCGCCCTCAGTGTGGATCTTTCTCAGAGCCCCTCTGAAAGCTGGAGGTGCCCTCAGTGTGGATCTTCCTCAGAGCCCCTTTGTAAGCTGGAGGTGCCTTCAGTGTGGATCTTCCTCAGAGCCCTCAGTGTGTGGGATTTCCTCAGAGCCCTTAGTGCGTGGGATCTTTCTCAGAGCCCCTCTGTAAGCTGGAGGTGCCCTCAGTGTGTGGGATCTTCCTCAGAGCCCTTCTGTAAGCTCGAGGCGCCCTCAGTGTGGATCTTCCTCAGAGCCCTCAGTGTGTGGGATCTCCTCAGAGCCCTCAGTGTGTGGG
>NC_034601.1:7911143-7913907 GCF_900095145.1 Mus pahari | reverse complement strand
CTCAGTGTGGATCTTCCTCAGAGCCCTCAGTGTGTGGGATCTCCTCAGAGCCCTCAGTGTGTGGGATCTTTCTCAGAGCCCCTCTGTAAGCTGGAGGCGCCCTCAGTGTGGATCTTCCTCAGAGCCCATTCCTATTTTCTTAGTGAAGAGGGATTACTCTGGTGCTGTAATCTCCGATCCCCACTGCCTTCTGCAGGGTTTGTCTCACGATTCTTTCCCCTCTAAACCACTCATTTCTTCATGTTATAAATAAACGCAGTGATCTGAGCAAGACAGGCTAAATGTAATGCTGTCTTGAAATTTGTTCTGCCAGACCACTTAGTTCATTATCTTTTTAACTTAGCCTCCCTCCAGTTTTCAGGACAGGTTCAAATGCCAGAATACAACATGAATGGCCTCTAGCTGTGTTCCCCAGAAAGTCCATGTTCCCCTCTGAAACTTAATGAACACAGTCTTTTCTGTCCATATTTTTGGCAATATTCTGATGGCCTGAACTCTCACAGGAATGGCTAAGTAAGCTCTGCCTCCAGCATACTGGGGATCCTGCAACTCCCAACTGAGAACTCTGCCATTTGTGACAGCCTGAGCACCATGTGGATGGGTCTCTCTCAGTGACAACTGCCTATTGCTCCTGCCTTCCATTCCCGCCACTCTCTCAGTGCTATAACAAACACCCAATGGACGTAGCTTCAGAAACGGAGGGTGTGTGTTTGCCTCACAGTCTGACAGTGTAGCCCATCACTGTGATGTCTTATAAAGCCACTGGGCACTGGGCACATTGTATCAGCAGTCTACAAGCAGAGGCACATGAAAGCCAGTGCCCAGTTTGCTTTCACCCTTTCCCCTTTTTATTCTGACAAGAACCCGAGCCCATGGGATACTGCTGCCCACACAAGGGTCTCCACCTCAGTTTAACCCCCCTGGAAACCCAGGCTTGCCCAGAGGACTGCTTCTTCCTAAATCCAGTCAGGTTGACAATGAAGGTCATATAGATTACAGCTGCCATGGAGTTCCCTAAATGGCCTGACCTTGGAATGTTCAAAGCAACCAGGCTGCTCTGATCTGTCCAGATGTTGAAGAAGGAATTGCTTGGGTAGTAGCTCTCTAAAGGCTGCAGACCCAAGAAAAATTGTGGCAGCTGTCTGTTAAGTGGCTGGATGGCTTAGCCATGACAGACGTGACAGCTATTTTTGGTTGTCAACTTGACTATATCTGGAATTAACTAAAACCCCAAAATGGAGGGGTACACTGTGAGGGTGTCTTGCTTAATTTGAAGTGGGAAGATCCACTTCTAATCCAGACCTTTGAAGTGGGAAGATACACCTTTGGCCCAACTCTTTTGAGATGGGAAGATCTACCTCTAACTTGGACCACTCCTTCTGCAGGAAGTCTCTATAAAGAGCACGGAAGAAGAAAGCTCTCATTCTTTGCCTGCTTGATCTCGCTTTCCTCACAAGTCTGTTTCTTCACTGCCATCAGAGGCGACTTTCTTGGTATTGTGGCATGTAATGATGACCCCCTGAAGAATCCAGCCTTGTGGACTGAACGATTATTGGGTTCTTGGACCTTCCATTCATAACCAGCCAGTGTTGGGTTACCCTGGACCACAGCCTGTAAGCCATTCTAGTAAATCCCATGTATATTATATATTTATACCCGTGTGTGTGTGTGTGTGTGTGTGTGTATACATATATATATATATGTATATATATATATGTCATCCTAATAAGTCATACGTATATAATTATATGTATGTATGTATATATGATTGAGAGAGATTCATTCTAAACATTCTGTTACTCTAGAGAACCCTGAATAATACAACAGCTTAGGTTATTTAAATGGAGAAAACATCAGAGTGTTCCCAACAAGGAGCCAAAGAGAGATTGCATGCTTAACCGTTCCATTGCTAACTCAGCCCAGTACCCTTCAGAGGAGTTGGATGCTGCCAGTCTGCCTTCTCCTGACCTTGCCCAAGTGCTTCTCTGCCAGTATTCTTTCCTCTCCAAGGTCCCCAAATGGATCTTTGTATCCACTTTGCTAAGAATGCTGTCCTTCACCCTGCCCCATTTCAACAGTCTTGTTACACATCCAGGAAACTGCAATTGGTTGCTTCAACTAGCTCAAAACCCCTGATCTACAGGAAAGAGGGTTTCAGGTGAGTACTACTCCATGACAGTCACACCCCAAACATACAGTCACTTGTAAGAGTCATCTGGACCTCACGAGCGCAAGGACCAGGCATGATCATAGTTCATATTTATTAGGAATTGTTTTGCTTACAGGTAAAGGGTATGGTGGTAAATAAAGCAGGGCTTATTGTTCCCACGAGGCTAAAGGTAGTCAGCCTCGGACATGCACTCAATTGTTCAACACATCGTGATCAGTATCTGCCAATTTCTTACTTTCCTCCTGGTTGCAGAATAACCACAGTGAACCAGTTGTCATGTCTCCAGGAGAAAGAAGGGGAGCTGTACCAGGCATCTTCTTGACCCTTGATAAGAAACAAAATACCCATAAAAGGAGTTACAGAGACAAAGTTTGGAGCTAAGACGAAAGGATGGACTATCCAGATACTATCCCACCTGGGGATCCATCCCATCATCAGCCACCAAGCTCAGACACTATTGCACATGCCAGAAAGATTCTGCTGAAGGGACCCTGATATAGCAGCCTCTTGTGAGGCTATGCCAGTGCCTGACAAACACAGAAGTGGATGCACACAGTCAGCTATTGGATGGAACACAGGGCCCCCAATGGAGGA
>NC_034601.1:7868005-7911094 GCF_900095145.1 Mus pahari | reverse complement strand
GCTGAAGGGGTCTGCAACCCTATAGATAGAACAACAATATGAACTAACCAGTACCCCCAGAGCTCATGTCTCTAGCTGCATATGTAGCAGAAGATGGCGTATTCAGCCATCATTGGGAAGAGAGGCCCCTTGGTCTTGCAAACTTTATAGAGGGGAACGCCAGGGCCAAGAAGTGGGAGTGAGTGGGCAGGGGAGCAGGGCCAGGGGAGGGTATAGGGAACATTCGGGATAGCATTTGAAATGTAAATGAAGAAAATATCTAATCAAATAATAATAATAATAATAATAAAAAGAAAGCACATATGTTCTCCAGAATTCCCCCTAGCTGGTTTCTGCTTGTCGCCCTTTGTCCATTGGCCACTTTCGGCCAGAGAACGGGCTACAGACCTGTCAGCTTTCCTAGCACCTGAACTGGCAAAGTGAACTCAACAGCCTCGATCATCCATTCGTTCTGCTATGCATTCAGTGTCTACTGTAGCCCTCTACTATATTATAGGCTCTATTGTAGGCACTCTCTTAACACTTACACACACACACACACACACACACACACACACACACTTACTTCCTTATTTTTGTTTCAGTTCTGAAAAGGTTCTTATCTTGAGATTGGAAACAGTTCCTGGAAGAATAAATGACCTGGCTTTGGCTGTTTACCTCTGGAAGGGCAGAATCATGACACACACCTAAAGTAGCCCCTCCCTTCAAAGCTACTCAGTGTCCACAGTGAGGCAGTACCTTCTGCAATTCTCTGTGGACCTTAGGACCACATGTGGAATCCCAGTGTGGGTCTTTTTCTACTGGGTGATCATCTGCCCATCCATTGAGCGTCATTATTAAACATGCTTTGGCAAAATGGCTTGTTAGTGGTATTGCAACTAAACTAAAAATGAAGCTGTAATTTGGGATGATGTTTGTGCCTAATGAAGTAGCATTCATTTTATGAGCAGGGTTATCATTTCTGACGCAGGGTCTCCTTTGGTGGGCTACTTAATAGGTATTTACCCAGTGGTTGGTCCCCACTCTTAAGGCTCTAAGTAATTTACATAACCTTTTCCAGTTTCAGGAGGCAAGGCACTTTGCCAGGAGGCTTTGCCCTTTTATTATTGCTGAAAAATCCCAGCATCCTTATTCCAGAATAAATGAAACAGTGATCATTCATATTCATGTCCACAGCGTATAGTTACACACTTGGGAACTAGAAATATTCGAACATCTCATCCCTACAACATGTTTTTTTTAATAATGTGCAGGGGTTTTGGTATATGTAATTATAAAAGTAATAGATATGCAATTGGAAGAAATTTGGGGAGAAGAATGAGAAAATCACCCCTCGTTCTACGGCACCCAGAGGCAATTAGACTGACACACTGACACATCTCCTCCCTGCTCTCATTGTCTGTGTCTCTCACAGCTGAACTCATGCTCCGTCTGCATTTGTGTGCAGCAGTGGTTAGCACACACGCCTCCTTGTTCCTGCATGTGCCTTTGTGAATGGCTGTAAAAGCCTCTTCGCGAGAGTGCTTTACTTGACTGTCTCTCTCAGGATGGACACGTGGGTGATCTTGCGGAGTCATGTACCTGTTATACTTTACATCTCTATCGCTATGATAAACATCATGATCAATAATGATGTGGGGAGGAAAGGGTTCATCTCATCTTCTTGGAGCAATCAGAAGTTTCTAGACAGTGAGAGCTAAAATCCCCAAATGTCTTGCCTTCTCATCTGTTGGTGACGCTAGGTCGTGTACATGACTGCCACTTACTGTGCTAGGCAGGGTTTTCTGGAGGAACAACTGGTGGAGTGTATGCATATTACAGTAGGGATTCACTAGATTGGCTTACTTGATATTCCAGCAATGGCTGGCTGGATGCTGGAAAACCTGAGAACCCAGTAGCTGTGTAGTCCACAGAGCTGGGGCTCTCCACAGTCCCCATTTGGTGCTGAAGGCCTGGAGGCTCCTAGAGACTCACTGGTCTTTCATCCATGTTGGCTAAAGCAGCTAGGGTCAGTTTTCGGCAGAGGATGGCTGCAGAAGGAACAAACCAGCAAAGCAGGCACACTCACTCACCTGCAGGGCAGGCACACTCACTCACCTGCAGGGCTGGCACACTCACTCACCTGCAGGGCAGGCACACTCACTCATCTGCAGGGCGGGCACACTCACTAACCTGCAGGGCAGGCACACTCACCTGCAGGGCAGGTACACTCACTCACCTGCAGGGCAGGTACACTCACTCACCTGCAGGGCGGGCACACTCACCCACCTTCAGGGCAGGCACACTCACTCATCTGCAGGGCAGGCACACTCACTCATCTGCAGGGCAGGCACACTCACTCACCTGCAGGGCAAGTACACTCACTCACCTGCAGGGTGTACACACTCACTCACCTGCAGGGCAGGCACACCCACTCACCTGCAGGGCAGGCACACTCACTCATCTGCAGGGCAGGCACACTCACTCACCTGCAGGGCAGGTACACTCACTCACCTGCAGGGTGGACACACTCACTCATCAGCAGGGTGGGCATACTCACCAGCAGGGTGGGCACATTCATCAGCAGGGTGGGCACACTCACCAGCAGGGTGAGCACACCCTCCAGCAGGGTAGGCACACTCATCAGCAGGGTGAGCACACTCACCAGCAGGGTGGGCACACTCACCAGCAGGGTGAGCACACCCTCCAGCAGGGTAGGCACACTCACTCAGTGGCAGTAGTGGAGCCTGGTGGGACTACTGTTTGCTTGGACTTCATTCTTCCTGTTGGGTTGTAGGGTTTTGTCTGCTCCACCACAGGTCACAGCTGCTTGGGGAGGCAGGACACTGGAGTTGACTGCACTTTCCCCACGCTGTTGCGGGCAGGTGTTGGGTCATAGGGCAGCCCTGGGACACTGCTCCAGGTGGGGGCTGGGCGTAGAGAAGCACAGTCTGAGGCATGGGACAGGAAAAGGGAGCTCTGGGTGGTCCCTTGGGGATGAGTCCTTGGCCTGTCAATGGTTGGCTTGGTCTTGGGCTTAGGCTTGGTGGAGGCTGGAGGCCTTTGCTAGGAGCGCAGAGAGGCCTTCTACAGGAGAATAGACAGCAGTTCTATGGGCAAAGGCCTCCTTCTTCATGGTTCCCCTTGGTGGATCCTGGTGAAAAGAGGCAGTCCATGGTTTTAAGACATTTATTGTCATGGTGGAAAGTGGGTGAGTAAAACCATACCCCACACGTCTCAGGGTGGGCCTGAGATTAAATACCTTTTGCAGGGAGAAGTGTCTGGGAACAAAAGCTTATTGGCTAAGCCCTCCAGGCTTTTAGGTACCTCATTATAATGGAGATCTGTTTTGAGCCTATGTGACCACAGGTCATGTCCTTTATATGTAGGACTTGGGGCTTTGCCCTTAACGTGGCCTTACTGATGGCCACAAATCTATAGAAGGCTGCGGCTAGTGACAGGGGCTTGGTGCCCAGGAATCAGGCAAAGCTCCTACCATCCCTTTAGACGTTCTGGGGCTTCACGCCTTAGCTCAACTGGGGACCAAGCTACCATTCACAGTCCCACATCAGGTCACCCATCAGATGATGTTCATTTTGAGGGAGGATCTTCTTCCTTCAGTTGATCCTTTCCAAGGATTCCCTCATAGATCCACCCAGAAATATACCCCCAGTTGTATGTAGATCCTGATAACTTGACCATCACAATGAACCCTCATACTTAGTGATGGATAAATGTACAATGGATGGCTGTGTAATGATATTAAACAAGTTCACATGCAGTAAAATCCATACTTTGAGTTTTGAGTTTCGGTCCCTCCCTTGAGTGGTGACACACTGTCCCATGATCTCTGGAGCTGCCGTTGAGCTGCAGAGCTCCCACTCAGCCCCGTGGTCATGAGGATGCACAGAGACAGCATGTTGTATTGTTTTGTCTGTTGTATTGTTGAGCAAGGATATTCTGAAGGACTGGGTGGGACAAGTGTATCTTCAGCTTACAATATTTTCATGCCCTTATCCTAAGTTGAGAAGCATCTGAATTTGGGGGTATGAGTTTAGGGTTCCTCTGAAATCCCTACATATAGGAATTGTTCACATACGGCTCATGTGGACCAAGTGCTGGCATCAAGTTCAGTCAGGGCATCTTGTGGGAAGGGTCTGATTCACTTCTCCAATGAATCTATGCATGGAATCCATGCATGGCTCTCTTCCCCCACTGGGGGGGAAGTTTGATCTAAATATAACTTCATTTCTTTACTGGGATATTGAGAGGAACAGGCCCTTTTAATCTCTTACAGAAGCATTTAATCAGCACATAAGCCATTTCTGGACAGAGCCCAGAGCCTCACAGTACTTGTGCATGTACGTGTGTGTGTGTGTGTGTGTGTGTGTGTGTGTGTGTGTGTGTGTGTTTGTATATTGTGCACATGTGTGTGCTTGTGTGTATGCTTATGTGTACATACACGTGCATGTGTGTATGTGTAATAACTCACACAAGGCTGGCAGGAGTTGAGACACTGACCTTGACGCTTTACAAAGATGAACTTAGTCTTCTGAGCTGTGCTGTGAAGTAGATGGGCTAACTAATTGAACATGTTATATTACTGGGTGTAATTTACCTGTGAGGAAGGGATACCCAGATCTCAGTGTACATTGCATTATGGCTGACCATCCCATCCATTTTCCCAAGGCAAAACCAATCATTGTTTCTTGGTTGTCATGAAGTGGAACAATGTTTCAAGCCAATAAAAGGAGTTTCTCAGATCTCTCCATCTCCGGGCACTTTTGTGATGCAGCAAGTCTTCTTTAACATTCTCCAGGTGACTCTTCAAACAGCCCTGCCAACTTCTCTTCACTCCCTTTTCCTAACTTCAAGCCAGAGTTTTCTTGAACATTCATGGCCTCAGATGCCTATGATGAGTGGCAGTGAGCCTGGAGGACCTGCCTCACGCCCATTATGACAGCTGTTCACTGTGCCTTCCTGGCCATCACTGTGTGCTCCAGCTCCCTCTCAGGGTTGGCTTTAGCGGGTGCACATCCTGGGGCTTGGTTCTTGGTGCTTGGCCTCATCTTCTCTGGTAAACCATGTCAGGAGCACCCTCAGACTCTAGGGTGACTGGGCTGTATTTAAACAGCTTTGAGAACAGAAAGGGTGGTTGAAGTGGAAGTTTCTGGATGTGTCATGTGATACAGACTCGTGTGGTATTTGCTGAGGCAAGACCCATGGGAAGGCACGTGATGTTTGAAGAAAGTATAAATAGGACTCAGCGGACAGTGGCGGTGCGCTTGCATAGCTAGCTCCACAAAGCCTCATTGGCCTCGAATCTTCACTGAGCTTTGTTGAGAGAAGCATGGTAGAGAACTTCTGGCATCCTGGCCTGGGCCTTGGTTGCTCATGCTGACTCCTGCTGATTTGGTGGAGGCCTGGCTGTTTCTAATGGATCATACTGCCACTGCTAATTCATGTTTGGTATCCTGACACTACTGAAATGAACTACTTGTGTCCTGACAATGGAGATTAGAGTCACCAAAAGAACTGCTTCTAAACAGGTCCACATCCCCTTGTCCTATTTACCATCTTTTCTCCCTTACCTCTGGACTGTGGGCTAGAAGGAGGGTCAGGGTATTTGAGAATGCTTATTAAAGTAGGTTTGGAAAAATACAAACCTACGGGTTATCTTGTGATTATAAAAATTGCCCTCTGACTGGGAGCTTGTCTGTCTGTCAGTCTGTCTGTCTGTCTGGGAACACATGCTTGGCACTTGGTGAGGTCTGTGCCTTCAAGCAACACAACTACTTAATGAGTTCTGTAAGTGACACAGGTACTGTTTTATAATGACAACATCAGGACTGTGATTTGCATCTTTACCTTTTTACTTTCCTGACTTTGTCATGTGCCTGCAGACTATGAGTTAGACATCGTCACGATTATGAAAAGCCGTAGCCCTGCCTGTGCACCTGTTCTTCACTCACCCCAGTGAGCTTCCGAGTTTGTCCCCATAACCTAAATGGCATGCTTGCATTGCTGTTTCTGCGTCTGCTCCGTGTTCCTGTAAAATGTGCCGAGTGATGAAGATCCAGCTCTGCCCTTCCCCCATCCTCCCCTCCCAGGAGTCATTAAGTCCTGACGTGTGTTACATGAGCAGTATGTGTTGATAACATCTTACCCACATGTACATTAGTTTAAGCGTGATCCACAGTCAAATTGTGCATGCTATGGTTAGTTTTTCTGCAAACTTTATTCGTTAATAGGTTTTTTAATCAGTGTAGCCTTTTATTTTTTTTTAAATGAACAAGTCCAACTTCAAACGCCTCTTCTGGAGAAATTGCTCTGTCCGTTTTCAGTCAGGACATCGACAGTCTCAGGTTTTCTGTCCATATCAGCGACAGTTTCTCTCAGAGACCTTCATTTCCTGCCTGTGTACTCACTCCTCCTGCCAGCAGCCAACATCTTGGGACCTTTGTCTCCATTCCAAGGTGTTCCTTCATGTTTGTCTCATGTTAGAATTCCATTTGCTTCTCTTTTAGATGGAATCCATCTACTGGTGCTTCTGGGATATTTATACTTATATTTATATTTATGGGATTATTTATACTTATATTTATATTTATGTCTTCCTTCCACCCTCACATTCAGTTTTGCAGTCTGTGGCTCATGTCTCTGCTACTTTATCTCTGTCTGAGCGTGGACTGTCTTTGTAATGGGACATGCAGAAAGCATGCAGGGAAGGGTGTTTTTAGTCCACCGTCTTCAGCTGGAAACCTCTGGTAGAGAATACAGTGACTTTTAGCGCTATTTGTTTCACAGACCATAACTACCCTGGCATTTCCTTTAGTTGCTTTTGCATGATGACTTTATAGAAACAGGGTTCTAATGCCCTTGGTCTTTCACCAGCACTCCAGAGCTCACTCTTGGATTCTACGGGGTCTAAGTTGCCAAGGTAATACTGATTTCACATCTCAATATGGAGATTAATAGGCAGCATGATTCAAAGGGATGGATGGATGGATGGATGGATGGATGGATGGATGGATGGATGGATGGATGGATCAATGGATCAATCAATCGATAAATCGATAGATCGATAGATAGATATTACATGTGTCTCCCCAGGTTTTTAGAACTCCCAGTATATGGCCTTAGGGATTTTCAAGCAGATCTAGTTCAAGTCTGGCAAATCTGAATGTTTTTAGCCTTGTAATATGTCAATGTATAAAGTTGGTTCCTAGGGGTTCCCCTCCTTTCTGGAGCTGTCTCTAATGTGTTGGTTTGAGTGTATCTGGACTAGGAGGCATAGTTGAATACCTCGTATGTGGGATAGGTTTCTTCAAAGTGGCATAATTAAAGTCCTATTCCTTTGGCCTCCAGACTCCCTTGCTGTTTCTTCCTGTGCAGAGATGCTGGGCAGACCCAGCAGAGATGACAAAGAAGTCATGGGCTCCTTCTCTATTCACAGCTTTAGGACCTTGCCAGCAGACAGACACAACATAGGCACTGAAGATGCCCTAGAGATGGCCGACTCTGGACCACTCAGACCCTCCCCCCTGAGCTCTCATTTGTTCTCTACATCAGTTCCTTGTGCACTCGGCTTACCTGTCCGTCTTGTGCTATAGAACATCCAGCAAAGCCATGATTCTCTCCAGGATACCGTGGGCGTGTACCCTGTGCTCTGACTTGTTGTGGGGAGGGGCCATCCTGTTGATCTCAGGACCCTCAAAGCATTGAGCCTTGAATACAACAAATCATAACTTGTTTTTCCTCTATTATTTGAAGGCAGACACAAATTCTCTATTTTATGGCTAGGGAAACTTAGACAGCACACAGATTCTAACAGGACGTTCATGAGGGGAAGGATCTGGAGGGGGTGTGGCACTCAGACTGCTCTTGGTGGCTAGGTAGGTGGAGTGGCTTTCGCAGAAGGGCTGAGTGTGGTAGATGAGGCGTGGGCAGAAGCCATCGAGGGGAGATGAAGCCTGTCATCTGCCCCATGCTGCTTTGCTGCCTGGATTTTCCAAATGTTTCTCCCAGGTTTAGGACAGGGAAACTCCGCTGTTGAGACCACACCCTGCTTGCTGTCCTGCCCTATGGGAGGTGTGCTCAGAACCTGTAACACTTTGTTAACAAGGACTACTTATTCTCAGCAGCAGAAATTTAATTTCTAAGATCTGGTAGGCTCAGTTCCTTCCAAGACCTCTCTTGGCTTGTGTCCCTGTGTCTTAAACTCCCTAGAAGCAGGTCTGGGTAGATTGGGGCCCATCACAACAGATTCATTTAATCTGATCACCCCTCATAGACTGTCTTCAAATACATCGCATCCTAAAGTTCGGGGGGGGGGGGGTCAAGCCTCAACTGGAGAGATGAGGGGATGCAGTCCAATCAGTACCTAGGATGCCCTGCCACTGTGACCTCACCATTGCAACAAGCCAGGAGATGAGTTGCCATTGTCAGCCTAAGGCTGGGCTGTCATTCCTTTTGAGAAGAACCAGCTCCAAGATAGGGTGACTCCCACCACTTGTACCCAGGGTATATGTGCACACACATGTGCGTATCTACTTAAGTACCATCACTGTACAAAGCCAGGTGCTACTGGAGCATCGTTCTTCTTGTACAACACTACCAGGGTGTTTAAAATCCCACTCATAAAGAAGCTCCTGGAAGCTGGGGCACAAAGAAACTAGGTGTGTGGGCCAGGACTAGGCAATGGGCAGCAGCAGTGATACCACTTGAGAACGCTTCCCTGCGAGCCGCCGTATCACTCGTCTGCCTGCCCTGCCTTTGGCCCAGCTGGACAGAGCATTGAGTGTGCAAGGAACCCCTTAGTCTGCTTATCTGAAGGCTTTGCTGATGCTTCTGTTCCTTTCATTGTAGCTTGTATTGAGTAGGAAAACTCCCCCGGAATCATGTTCCTCTCTTTGTTTACTGAGGTTGTCCTGTTATTTAATTAGAATTGTTTCCAGGAATAGTTGAATATATCATGATCAGTTCTCCTGAATCCTTGTGCCTCCAGGGAACGGGGATTATAAAGGTCTTATTTTCTTGGACTAAGCGACATCCTGTCTTGTCCATTTGCTACAGAGAACATTAGTTTGCTTGTTCTTGTTAGTGAAATGGTAAATGGACTCGTAACCTGCGTGAAACCTGTTTGCAATGTATTATTTAAGCAACCTCCGTAGGGGAGAGAAGCTATTGTGAAGGGATTGCTTTCATAGATGTATGTGTACATGTGCTCACATCTACATGTATGTAGGTGCTTGTGTATATGGTTGTACATGTATGTGCATGCATATAGAGCCCAGAGAACAAACTCAGGTGTTGTCCTCAGAAGCCATGCATGTTTTTTTCAGAGTCTTCTCAAGTTGTCCCGGAGCTCTCAGAATGTAATAGGCCAGGGAGTCCCAGAGGGGTCTCCTTGCCTCAACCTCCCCAGTGCTGGGGTTCGAGCATAGCCAGAGGTTGGCCTTTCTTACATGGGTTCTGGTGATCAGACTTGGGTCCTGGGACTCCAAGGTAAGCACTTTGCTGACCTGGTTTGTATCCCCAGCCCTGAGAGCTTTTAAATGGCAGTTTCCTAGTGGTAGTTTGTCCCATCTGCAGAATATCCCAAGAGCTGGCTGCTTGCTTCTTGCTCTGCCTTTTCTGTGAGAGAGTTATAGTCTTCAGTCATTTTTAGCATCTTCTTTACTCTTCTACCTTCAGAGGGAAGACAACGTGTTATGATTGTGATGTTATGTGCTTACTGGGTATAAGCACTGCCTCTGTGTGGTGTATGCGTGTACCTCTGACCAAGGTACCCTGTACCTCAGCACAGTAATGATTTTCCCCTCAGAAAATCAGCCCTTATCTGAAGAAGAAGACAAAAAACTAGCTGCAATATAGATACCTGTGTTCTTGGAAATGGAATAAGCCCCTGGTTCTCAGTAAATCGCAAATGTGAAACTTAGACTCCTCAGGAAACCCAGGGTTCATCGCCAGGGTTTTCCACACAGGACTTTATCATTGTAAGATCATACATACGTGAGATACCTTCTATCTAACATGTGTGTAATGAACATAAATCCAGTTGTGTGTATGGCAAGCTAAGGTTATACTTCAGGGTGGGGGGTATCCCCTGTGTTGGGGAAAGCAGTGGAAGGCCATCTTTCTCACTTCTGGGTGCCAACTCAGAGTAGTGTCAGTATAACACGTACCCCTTGTGTGTTCACACGTTGAGCAGCCCAAGGTTAGCTCTAGAGTAGACTCAGGTGGTTCTTTTTCAAGGGCGTTAGGGCTCAGACTCAGGCAAGATTGACCATCACTCTGTCTTCTTCTGAGTGTCTCCAGACAGCATGACCCTTCCACACACTCAGGTGGGCTCCTTTGCCCCTGGTCCTTCCTGCACCATTTAGTGCAGCAGCCCTGACCCAGCTTTACCTCCTGGTTGAGAAACATGAAGTCACCTCCTTGCCAGCCCCTCTCCACAACTCCCTCAAATGCTGTAGCAGATGCCTGGCCAGGGAAACAAAGACGGCAGAGCTGCCTCGTTCTTGCTGTCTCTGTGCCTCTGCCCCACTGCCCAGCACTGGGAGTCCTGAAGGCAGTGCAGTGGTCAGTTGGGTTTTACTTTCTAAAGTCTGTATCACGCTCAGCCACTGCATGGGAGTGAACCCTTCAGTTGCAAATGAGGCGCATAGTCACTGTGCTGTGTCAGCCATGTTCAAAATTCAAGTCCTGGTGGCTCAGGCAAAGCAGAGGAAGATTTCTCTCACAGTCTCACCCAGGCCAGGGTGCCTCACTTGGCCCACTGCACAGTGGACCCACCATTCCTATTTAGCTCTCTGGCTACTGGTTAGATCTGAGGTTTCAAAGTCACACAGCTGCTTCAGACTGGAGGAGCCTTTGAAGAGTGGCAGGTGGGAGCAGGGAGACATGAGCTGTGCAGAACACCAGGCAAGAGGCTGTGTGGACCTGAGGCAGTGCTGGGAGCCAGGGCTCTCTTCAGCCCTCCCTGTCCCCATGCCCAAGCAAGCCTTCCTTCCCGCCTCGGAACTTAGTACTCTGTGACTACTTAACTGCCATTTTCACTAGCCTGACGACTGGAAGATAGCTTAGCTTAGCTTAGCTTTCCAGAAAAGCTGGGAGAGCTTTGGTATTGGGAATAGAGCATCAGGTATTTACATTACCATTATGATTCATAACTGTTACAAAATTACAATTATGAAATAGCAACAAAGATAATTTGATGGTTGGGGGTCAGTTCATCATGAGAAGATCTGGGACGACTGTAATCCGAAGTTGAGGAATAACAGGAGCCACTAGGAGTATTGAGTCAGTCACTGGGAGCCTCATATGTCATCATATGAGGGATGGAAAAGGGGACTTCGGAAAGCCATCAGTTGGTTCCTTAAACAAGGAAGCATGCAGTTAGTGTGACCTCGTGGTTCAGCCTCCCAGGTGTGTGCTCCAGGGAAATGGTGCATCCACAAAGAAAGTATATGTGAGGGTATTTACAGCAGTCCTGTTTCCAGTAGCTAAAAGGAAGAAACAGCCCAACCAGGACACCTATCACACGGCAAATGGATGAGTGGAATTCGGTCTACCCTTACGGCACCATACTGTCAAACAGCAAGTGTGCCAATGGAGGCTACAGCAGATAAAACTTGGAAGTGTGGTTCTCAGGGGGAAGTCAGCTGCAGTACACCATAGAGAGTTAGCAGAGGCCAAGTATACTTTTAGGCTCCTTAGGGGATTCATGGTCATTAGAATGAATAATAGTAAGAATAGAGTAACAGCCATCTCGTGCCGGACAGGAGTACTAAGCCAGATATTTGAAAGGGAGGTTAGCTCTCCTTTCCCAGCATCCCCTTCCCTCCAGATGCCTGGGTGCTGGATGGAGCCCAGGGCTGAGTACAGCCCTTCTGTACCGCCCACCGAGCCACGTCTTCAGCCCCTAGGTCTTGACCTTGGAAGTCATCTGGTGTACAACAGAATGCTTTTTATGGTAATGCCACTGTCGAGAAAGAATACAATTTGTCCCGAGAACAATCTTGATCACATTTTTAATTAATGTTACTCATGGTGTTGTGTGTTGTGTCGTTTTATGTTTCTGAAGCACCTTTCTGTCATTTTTGCCTCTCCTGTTTCTGTTTCCTTGAGAATA
Organism: Mus pahari; assembly: GCF_900095145.1. Taxonomy (NCBI): domain Eukaryota; kingdom Metazoa; phylum Chordata; class Mammalia; order Rodentia; family Muridae; genus Mus; species Mus pahari. The sequence goes on along the minus strand of NC_034601.1, from coordinate 7,898,979 downwards.
AAGAGCTAGAAATGCGTGTTGTTGGCCTTGACATTTACTTTGTCTGTTCCTGTTAAAATTATATTTATACTTGTTTACCTAACAAGAGCTAATTTCAGCACATTTGTTAGTTCTTAGGTGTCTTGATTATTTTTCTTATTATGAATTTATGCTCATGTGACATCCGGGATACAGTGAGTATAGAGGGACTGCTATGTTCCTGTCCCTCTCCCACCCCATGGATAATTAGCTCTAACAGCTTTGTCGGGGTTTTTTTCTAGATACTTTATCTCTTGATACCCTCCATGATTTATCTTCAACAAAATTGTGTCATTTCTATTAGCTCCTTCCATTTGCAGTTTGTCCTGGCCCCGCCCAAGGTAACGTTTCCCAAAACTGTCAGAGTAGAGCTCGAGTGAGTTGTGTTTTTGTCTTGGTTTGGACTTTCTCTGTTCTTATCACTGCTAAAGGACACACCACTGTTCCAAGTTGAGGTCTCTGCTACATCACAGTGTTGGCTCTGCTGTATGCTCTTGTGTGTGCCACTTCAGGCGGGCATCTTTCTGGTCTCTTACTGAAAGTTTGAAAGTTTTATTTCCTAGTGATCCTTTGGGAGAAGTTTGAAGGTCAAGCTATGATTTTCACTGTGTAGTTGGTGCCCGACGAGACTATTCTGTGTCCAGCCTCCACAGAAGAAGGAACATTGCTGACACCATTCCCACCTCTTAGGACTTGGGCCAGAAGGTCCCGTTTCTGGTGTGTTAGCTATCCCTGTGCTATACTTTCCCTGCCTGGCTCAAGGCAGCAACATTGTGTCAAGGCTCAGCCAAGCTCCCCCAGCATAAGGGAAATACCAAGGAGCGCTCAGGTGCCATCAGACCTGCCTCCTCAATGGACAGGGAGGAAGCTGAGCATCTTCTGCATGTTGGATACTTTTGTATGTAAGTATCCCCACATTCCCAAAATGGAGTGGTAGGACCTAACTAGAAACCCAAAGCTCAGAGGATCCTGTGCCCCTCAGAATGCAGCTTGAATTCTCTGAGTCTAGGAACCTTGCCTTCCTGAAATGCTAGCTCAAGGGGCAGTGGTGTAAAGCTGTAAGCACTAGAGTCTGGTGATAACCATGGCTGTATCCAGCCCCACCATCCCTGAACTCTAAGCTTCTGCATCCACCACTGTCACCTTCCACTCGAAGGTGTCGTGTGTACAGTTCATTGGTGCCAACCCCACCCACACTGCTATGCACCTGTAACTCCATCCACCATCCACCCCCTAAATCCTTTTCCCTTGGAAGACTGAAGCTCTCTTCCTAGTAAATAGTCCCCTGCTCTGAGCCCTGCCTGCAAACTGCAGTGGCTACTTTTGTAGTTTCTGTCTCTGTCTGACCACTCTGTGCTTCATGGAAGTACAGTTATGCAACATCTGCCTTTTCTGACCAGCTCACTTTATTCAGCATAATGTCATAGAAGTTCAGCCATGTTATAGCATACCAGAATGTCCTTACTTTTCAAGACCCAATATTTTATTTTATAAAATATTTTATAAACACACAGCACATACACATACACTTCGGCATATATCATTGGATATTTGTTACATGGTTTAACTATTTTGATCATAATAATTTATGCTATTGTGAGTACAGATGTGAAAATAGCTATTAAGACCCTGATTTCGAGCAGACCTTGGGCACAAACCAGTCCCACAGCACCCAGAGGGAGCTCCACTCCCAGGGGCTCTAACACACCTAGGATTATAGGATCAAAGGTGCCCTGAGCAGACCTTGGGCTTAATTCTGTAGCTGGTCCCACAATACCCAGAGGGAGCTCCACTCTCAGGGGCTCTAACATGCCCAGGATCATAGGGTCACAGGAGCTTGTCCACACCAGGATCTCAGAGTGCCAAAGGCAGATTGACTCCCAGGAGTTCTGACACACCCAGGATCTCAGGATCACAGGATCACAGGATCACAGAGACAGCTCGATTCTGAGAAGATCTGACACAACCAGGATCACAGGAAGGATAGATTCCAGTCAGATATAGCCAGGGCAGGCACCCTAGAGATAACCAGATGGCAGGAGAGAAGCATAAAAACATAAACAACAGAAACCAAGGTTACTTGACATCATCAGAACCCAATTCTCCCACCATAGCAAGTCCTGGATACACCATCACTCCGGAAAAGCAAGATCCAGATCTAAAATCACCTCTCATGATGATGATAGAGGACGTTAAGAAGGACATAAATAACTCTCTTAAGGAAATACAGGAAAACACAGGTAAACAGCTAGAAGCCCTTAAAGATGAAACACAAATATCCCTTAAAGAATCACGGGAAATCACAATCGATCAGCAAAGGAAATGAACAAAACCATCCAACATCTATAAATGGAAATAGAAACAATAAAGAAATCACAAAGGGAGACAACTCTGGAGATAGAAAACCTAGGAAAGAGATCAGGAGTCATAGATGCAAGCATCACCAACAGAATACAAGAGATAGAAGAGAGAATCTCAGGTGCAGAAGATACCATAGAAAACATTGACACAACACTCAAAGAAAATGCAAAATGCAAAACACTCCTAACCCAAAACAACCAGGAAATCTAGGACACAATGAAAAGACCAAACCTAAGTATAATAGACATAGAAAAGAGCAAAGATTCCCAACTTAAAGGGCCAGTAAATATCTTCAACAAAATTATAGAAGAAAACTCCCCTAACCTAAGGAAAGAGATGCCCATCAACATACAAGAAACTTACAGAATTCCAAATAGATTGGACCAGAAAAGAAATTCCTCCTGACACATAATAATCAGAACAACAAATGCACTAAATAAAGACAGAATATTAAAAGCAGTAAGGGAAGAAGGTCAAGTAACATATAAAGGCAGACCTATCAGAATTACACCAGACTTTTCACCAGCAACTATAAAAGCCAGAAGATCTTGGGCAGATGACATACAGACCCTATGAGAACACAAATGCCAATCCAGGATACTATGTTCAGAAAAACTCTCAATTACCATAGATAGAGAAACCAAGATACTCCATGACAAAACAAATTTATACAGTATCTTTCCACAGATCCAGCTCTACAAAGGATAATAGATAGAAAACACCAATACAAGGAAGGAAACTGCACCCTAGAAAAGGCAAGAAAGTAATCTTTCAACAAACCCAAAAGAAGATAGCCACACAAACATAATTCCACCTCTAGCAACAAAAATAACAGGAAGCAACGATCACTATTCCTTAATATCTCTTAACATTAATGAATTCAATTCCCCAATAAAAAGACAGACTAACTGACTTGATACGTAAACAGGACCCAACATTTTGCTGCTTACAGGAAACACTCCTCAGGGACAAAGACACTACCTCAGAGTAAAAAGCTGAAAACCAATTTTTCCAAGCAAATGGTCCCAAGAAATAAGCTGGAGTAGCCATTCTAATATGGAGTAAAATCAACTTTCAGTCAAAAGTTACCAAAAAAGATAAGGGAGGACACTTCATATTCATCAAAGGAAAAATCTACCAAGAAGAACTTTCAATTTTGAACACCTATGATCCAAATGCAAGGGCACCCACATTCATAAAAGAAACTTTACTAAAGCCCAAAGCACACATTGTACCTTACCCAATAATAGTGGAAAACTTAACATGCCACTCTCAGCAATGAGCAGATCATGGAAACAGAAATTAAACAGAGACACAGTGAAACTAGGGAAGCTATGATCCAAATGGATTTAACAGATATCTATAGAACATTTTATCCTAAAACAAAAGAATGTACCTTCTTCTTGGCACCTCATGGTACCTTCTCCAAAACTGACTATATAATCGGTCACAAAACAGGCCTCAACAGATACAAAAAGGTTGAAATTATCCCATGCATCCTGTCAGATCACCATGAATTAAGGTTGGTCTGCAATACCAACAAGAATAATATAAAGCCCACATACATGTGGAAGCTCAACAACACTCAATGATAATAATAATAATAATAATAATAATAATAATAATAATAATAATAAATGAAAATGAAGCCACAACATACCCAAACTTATGGGACACAATGAAAACAGTGNTAAGAGGAAAANTCATAGCTCTGAGTGCCTCCAAAAAGAAACTGGAGAGAGCATACACTAGCAGCTTGACAGCCCATCTGGATGGTTTTGTTCAATTCCCTCTCCTGTTCGCTAGTGTTTTCCTGTAATTCTTTAAGGGATTTTTGTGTTTCTTCTTTAAGGGATTCAAATTGTTTGCCTGTGTTCTTCTGTATTTCTTTAAGGGAGTTTTTTTATGTCCTTCTTAAAGTCCCCTATCAGCATCATGAGATGTGATTTTAGATCCGAGCTTTCTTTTCTGGTGTGTTGGGGTATCCAGGACTTGCTGTGGTAGGAGAACTGGATTCTGATGATGCCAAATAGCCTTGGTTCTATTAGTAGGTTCTTGCGTTTGCCTTTCACCATCTGGTTATCTCTGATGCTAGTTGGTTTTGATGTCTCTATCTGGAACTTGTCCCTTCTATGGGCCAGTAAGCCTGTGTCTGCACTCCTGGGGGACCAGTTCTCTCCTGGAGGGACCTATGTCCAGAGGTCTATGGAATAGCTGCAGCTCCTGGGTGCAAATGGGTACTGGAAGGATCCTGACCCAGCTGTTCCATTGTTCCTGTGCCCTGTACACTCCTGGAAGGTCCTACTTTGGACAGTTATAGGAGAGAAAATGAAGATCTCACCTCTGAGCCTGAGTGAGAGCACTCCTTGGAGACCAGCTCTCTCCTGGTGGGACCTGTGTACAGAGGGCTGTGGAACAGCCTTAGCTCCCGGGTGCACAAGTCATCCACAGTCAGTGGTGTCTCTCTCTNNTCTCTCTCTCTCTCTCTCTCTCTCTCTCTCTCTCTCTCTCTCTCTCTCTCTCTCTCTCTCTCTGCCTGCTGCCTGCAAATCTAGATGTAGAACTCTCAATCACTCTCCAGCACCATGTGTGTCTGCCTACCACTATGCTGCCTGCCAAGATGATAATAAACTAAACCTCTGAAACTGTAAGCCAACCCCAATTAAATGCTTTCTTGTATAAGGGTTTCTGTGGTCATGGTGCCTCTTCACAGCAATTGAACACTGACTAATACAGTATCTTCTCAGGAGAGTTGCATTTCTGTCTTTTATGTATTTCATTAGGGTCTCACACATGAAGAAAGCATTTCAGTGACACACTGAGATTCTGACCTTACACAGCAACAGTGCAAGCTAGCAGTGAATGGTATGAAAGCAGGGACAGGAGGAGAGACAGACGGATATACCATCACTGTGGACACTTAACTGAGCCCCTCAGACCTGATAAACCTCATCGGGCCATGAGGAAAGAGTAGCCACTTAGGTGGTCCGAACCACAGCATCAAGGATGAGGCGGTCACCTGGGACCTCCTGAGCAGTGAGGGAGGGAAGCCCCTTGAAACTGTAATCTGTGCAGCTGGCATTTCCGCAGCTCTGTGTTTCCTGATTTCTGTCCTGGATCACCCCCCCCCCCCGCCCCGGTTCCCACAGCATGTTTGCTGCTTTACATCTGAAGTCCTTGGTCTCTGCCTTTCTTAGCTCAGCTGCTTCATGGGCTTCTTGGCATTCTCTAAGGTTTATTTCTAATTGACATCTCAGTGTGCAGTTTGGGTGACATGCAGATATTTCGATTTGTGTATAATCCCAACTTGTGTTATGGGCACAGCAGGATCACCTCAGGGTTACCCGTCATTTGTTGGGGACACTCAGACCTGCCCCTCCAGCTCTGTGAAGTGTCAGCTTTAATCCCTTTGCTATGGGTCCTATCGTGTATATCCAGGGAAGTGGGCTGCTCCTTTCCATCATCCTTATGCCACCTCTGCCACTGGATTTACACCTTCATCCTGCTTTCCTCATGGCGGTAGGTGGGGTGCACACATGGTCCAACTCCCAAGTGTAGAGGAAGGGATTCATGCTTATTGCTGTCACTAAATGGATGCTTCACACATAGTCGATGCTCAATAAATATTAGCTGAATAAATTTGCACAGAAAGGCTGTGAAGAACAGATGTGGAATTGAATTGGTCATTTTAAAATCCACTTATTAAAGCCTTAATACATTATTACAGGAACTGCAGAAGCCAGCAATATGGAAAAAGAGGAGGGTGCTACTTGCCCACACATTTTTCCAACTCTCTATCCAAATAATCATTTCCATTCTGAGTCCTGTATGCTGCAGTGGGAGGGGGGGGATGTGCCGAGCACCGTGATGCTGAGCCTGTGTGTGCCTTGTTGAACTGCTGAAAAGATAGGGACCACTTCTTCCTGTGCTGGGCCCTGGCACACTGGGCACTAGATTCAGGGGTTTTCTCCTCTAAAGGTACTGATGGATTCTATAAGGCCAAATAGATACCTGTGTGCAGCCCTTGTTCAAAACCAGATCCACACAGACATAGCGCAGGGATGGCCGGGTGCACCCCGAGGCAGCAGTGAACTCATCAGGTTCATCATCAGTGTTAAACTCTGAGGAGAAGACAGGTACATGCTTTATCTGTTTGGCATTTCTGTGACAGTATTCTCAATTGTTCTGTCTTCGTCTCTTGTGAGTATATAGGTAAATGGCCTGCAGCGCTCTCACATTTCCCTTCACTCTGTAGGAACTCCATGGCGGCAAGAGCAGACCAGGGACCTGCAGCGAGTACTGAAGGCCGTCGACCAGGACATCCCACTGGTGATGGTCAGCGGCAACCATGACTTGGGCAACACCCCCACAGCCGAGACTGTGGAAGAGTTCTGCCAGACATGGGGAGACGACTACTTCAGCTTCTGGGTTGGGGGCGTCCTGTTCCTGGTGCTCAACTCCCAGTTCTTGTACGATGCCTCCAGGTGCCCCGCACTGAAGCAGGCCCAGGACCACTGGCTGGACCAACAGCTGAACATCGCAGAGCAGAAACAGTGCCAGCACGCCATTGTCTTCCAGCATATCCCGCTATTCCTGCAGAGTATTGATGAAGATGACGACTACTTCAACCTCACCAAAACCGTGCGTAAGGAACTGGCCGACAAGCTCACCAGAGCAGGTAACGCCTGGGGTATGTGTGTGTCAACCTCCTCCTGCCACCTTGCAAAGTGAAAAGGGGTCAAGGCTTGGATGGGACTGGTTCTGATCTCACTCATTAGTAATATAGCTGTGGACAAGTTGCCAATTCCTTCCTGTCTCAGTGTCTACAGGTACCCTAGGATGGCTAAGGGTGGTGATCCTAGGAAGCCTCTAGGATGACCCCTGACCTGCCTAGCCCACAGCTGAGGATGGGAGTGTTGGAGGTCAGGGGTCCTAGCAGAAGGGCTCAGAATGTGATTACGTGTACCTTGGGAGATGGAAAGAGCTAATGACAGCTTCCTTCCTTTCTGTGGCATGCATGAACTGGCTCAAGGACAGAGAAGCCTTAAGACCCAAGCGCCCTACCATAGCCCTCATGTATCATACAGGAAACCTTGGGGTGCGGCTTTATTAGATTGATCCTGAAACCTCCATGTGTTCACCTGTTCAGGGGTGTATCGTGCTTCCTTCCTTCCTGAATTAGGACGGGGAGGTGTATGCATAGCATCTCTGTCATGTAGACTTGCACCTACATTCATGTGATCACATGCATACAATCACAAAATGAAGATACCTGTTTTAAAGGTCAACCTTAGCTTGTGATGGCCACTCCCTGGCACTCTCCATACCACCTCTCTCCTCCTTAGTTCCCTTTCTGGGACCCTCTCTCGAGAAATGGAGTGTCCTAGGTGGCTCACCTCGGTGATTAGTAGTCACCAGCCGTGACAGTGGCTGTGTGCCCTGTCCCTGATTGCCCCCTTAGACTGTTCCACAGTTTATTTGTATCACATACTTGTAAGAAATGAATTGCTTCATTTAGTTGCTGCACGAAGGAGCAAGGGTTGAAGTTGGAAGTGGTCTCACTCAAGAGCCAAAATTTGCTTGGCTTCACAAGATGCCAATTTGTGAATGCTTAATTTTTTTAAAGCAAAAAACCAACAACAACAAAACAACTTCTGGCCTTCTCTTACTCATGGTTCACTGTGAAACCCAATAGGCCCTTCTGTACTTCTGGGGCATTTTACAAAAAGCTTGTGTTATCAGAAACATTCTCCAACTGTTCCATGGAGATGAGGTTGGGAGACTCCTATTGAAGGCCTTTGATATCTCCGGCCGTGCTTGAGTTAGTGTGGAAAGCATGTCTGAAGCCAAGGAAGCAGACTTAATGTCAGGATGGCATCCACTCCACCATGGAGACCGTTTTACATCACAGAACATTCAGTTCTTCCACCACACGTGGATGCATGTAAGTGATGCAAACTCAGTTCCCAACTGCTGGTCGTTCATCATGCTGTCAGCATTCTCGAGTGGCACGAGGGTCTGGGCTGCCCATCCCAGGACAGAGCACATGCCATCTGTGAGAATGTCCACATGCTGAGAGGACCCACAGTGTTAACGGGGTGCCTGTGGAGGAAGTGTGGTAAAACCGCCCAGAGCCTGTGGGACACCACAGCTGGAGCAGGACCTGGAGCAGGGTTTCTTGTCAGCACATCCCATGAGGACTGTGTGTGCTTCTGAAGCGAATCCCATGGCCCCATCCTGTGAAGGTTGCTGTCTACAGCTGGTTGGTGCCTTTGGGTAGGGCCAGCCCTGTCCCTAGGCAGAACTAAATGGGAAGCCAAATTATGATCCACAAGTTGGTTTGTAAGCGTGAAACTTGGTGGTGTTTTCCATTCTTGATGGTGTTAGACCTGCATCCTGTGGGCTCTGGGTCCAGTAGGGCCTCCTTGCCTGGCAGGACTGTGTTCATTTGGGGCCTTTTTCTGCTTCCTTCATATTGAATCAGCTCCAGCCAGGCCCTCCGTACACTCTCCTACCCCAGCACAAGGTCCAGCCCTTCCTTCAGCTTGCCCTTTCCAGAAGTCCTTTCCTTTTGCTCTGGCTGTGAGACCGACTCAGGTTTCTACCTTTTTGGTATAAAGCTCTTTTCCCCTCCAGTCCAGTCAGCATTGTCTCCATCCAGCTCTTGTCAGCTGGACATGCTGAGTCTCTCACTAGACTTTCAGCTCCCTGAAGGTCCATCTGCCCTGCCTTTAGGTCTGACTCAGGGCTCAGCTCACAGGAAGGCCTCTGTGATGTGGATGGAGTGCAGGCAGGAAGGAAAGTCTTTAACTCATCAAGCCCTCGACAGCCCGCTGACGGAGCTCAGTGGTGTCCAGGACACACTCTGAGACAAGCGCAACGGAGAAGACTCCACCTCATATTGTCTGTCCTGTGCCCTCCACATCGTAAGGTGTGCGGCCTCTGTCTTTCCTCCCTGCCTTTCGTCTAGGTCACTCAGCAATCTGTTTCTCCTCCAGCCCTTCTTTTCCCCTAGCCTTAGGATCCTCACCTAAATCTACTTCAAGTAAAACTAGAGAGCTCGAAGCCTCTCCTACTGTGGGTCTCCATGGCGTGCTAAGCCTGGCCCTCAGACACAGAACAAGCAGGCAACATGTGCAGTTGCAGTTTCGGTGTGGACAGAACTGCCGTGCTGCTAGGTTGGGAGACTTGGATGGCCAGCCCTGTATGTGTGTGTCGGGGGCAGGGCAGGGGCTGCTACTGACCGGGCAGAATGTGGACAGTGGCTGAAGCCGCAGCAAGAGAACTTGAACCCGTTTTGGAAAGTGAGGCAGTCAGTGATATTTTGTAAAATGTGTTAACTTCAAGACCGTGAGAAAGCTGGGGTGACGGTGGCAGGTGGTATTTAATGTTGCCTCTAGCTTTTGTCCCCACAGCAATAGTATTTCCTAATACTATTTCAGTCTCGGTTTTCTCCTTGTGCTAAAATGCCAGTGCTCAAAAATATGTCAGAAGCTCATCAGATGATCAGGGTAGCTTTTAATTACAATAATTGTGTTGTTGTAAAATATCCTTTTAAAGAGTACATCCCTCCCCAAGCCACTGTGGAGATAAAACCCTGCTTCCTTCCAGAAAGTTTAATGAATACGTCTGAATCATTGTGTGGGATGAATAAATGATTTAATAATGAGCATCAACAATCATCTCCCATTGTTGCATTAATTTTTGTAAATGGGATGAGGTAAATGAGGAGGAAGGGCTGTCACCATACAATAGACCACCATTTGTGTAGGAATGTGCTCTGTGATCCAAAAACTGAAGAGCTTCCAACCTCAGGTTTCCCTAGAAACGGATGCTTCCTGTTTCTGCTTTTGAAGTCAATGGCGGGGGTGGGGAGCTTCTTTGTATGGAACAGAAACACTGTCAGTAACCGGTGGAAATAAACAGGTATCGGGGCAGGACAGGCGCACAAGTGTGAAGCGGCACTGCTTATTCGCAGTCTTCCTTTGCTCGGCCTGGGGATAATCAGTTTCATCATATCCAAGGGATGCAGAAATTGGTTTTCCCCCTAATTCACCTGATACCTAGCTGGAGTCGCAAAGACAGATCGTAGATAATGAAACCTGGAGGTCGGCTCGTCCCTCAGGCCTCTCTCAGCAGAAGGTTAATATGTGACCCAGTTAATGCGGATTGCAGTTTAAATTTCCAATCTTAAAAAAGAGAAAACACGGAAGTGTGTGGCTGCCCATGTTTCCCCTTGATGTCTCGGCGATACCTCTTCTCTCCTCTCATTCTCCACACAGAGAGCTTAAGGATGGTGTATTAAAGAGCCCGGGGCACATTTGGCAATTATAAAAAAATTCCAGCAAATTGATCTTTCTTGCAAAAGTTAATGAGTAATTTCACAGAATTCGTTTCATCTCTAGTATTTTTGTGCTTTTTAACAGAGAAACAGAAAGAAAGGGTGAGCTCTCAGCCCTTGGTTATGGCCTTAGGATTTCAAGTTTTTAAAGAAGGTGGAGGTCAGGCGTCCCGGACTGCATTACAGGCAGAAGAGAACCTTAGGCCATCTGTCTCACCACTACTAAAGCTGTCTATATCCTGATGCTACCAGGAAGTAGATTCTGCTTGTATTCATTAATGGAAGTCCAACCCTGAGCCTGTCACACAATAGTGACCCCCTTGATAAAGACTTACTGGTTAACAGGGACAGAGCCTGGCCTGAGTCACATCTCCCTAGCAGCAGCATTGCTGGGATGCCCACACTGCCTATAATGGTCAGCAGAGTTCTTAAACTGAGATGTGTCCATATATGGGGTCACACTACTGAATATGGGGTAGGAAACAGGAAAACGAAACACACAGTGATCAAGAACCAACTCAGAATCAAACCTATCCCAACAAGAAATGTTTCCAGCAGCATTAGCATTGTGCTGTACCGTTTGCAGTACACAGCATCCTTGCAGCCTTGGTCCTGAACACTCAGTGTGTGCACTTAGCATTACGCACACCATCACACCAGGCGACACCCGCAGATGCTGCTGCCCAAAGTGTCTTTGCTCAAATTTGAGATTATTATATGTTATGAATTGCAGGGTGTTCTTAAATGTACATATAAAGTGTTCTGCTCTTATAGGAACATAATAGCTTAATTGCAGAAAACAAAGATGATTGTTTTCAGCTCTCATTCCTTAGCACGTAAGAACCAAATTAATGTATCTCTGGGTGGGGTTGTGTCGGGATGGGTTATTTTAAAAACTATTTTTTGAGTTGCTGACTGAGTTTCCTTTAAAATACGTTAATGGGCTTGGTTGTGATTAGGACAGATATTGCAGGGGTTTCTGAAATGGCACACGTGTGTGCCTCTGCTATCTCAGACTGTTTACTTCCATGAGTTGACAGTCCTAGTATTGTAGTCGTAGTCAAAATGTCCACTCTGTAAAATATCTTATATATTCAGCCAAGATTTAATTCTCTTTTTAAATTTTTACATATTTATTTAATTTATGTGCAGGTGTTTTGCCTACGTCTGTGTCTATATCATATGTATGTTTGATGCCAACAGAAACCAGAAAGCTGTCCAGATCCCCTGGGACTGGAGTTCCAGGTGATTGTAAGCCATTATGTGGGTGCTAGAAACTGAACCCAGGTCCTCTGGAAAGAGCAGCCAGTGCTCTTAGCTACCAAACCATCTCTACAGCCCTAAGATTTAATTCTTCCTGTAAAATAAACCAGCAAGTCCATCTCATTAATATACAGATTTGCTTTCATCTTTAATAAATGATAAAATTATACATATACAAAGAATTACAATGAAATAACTATGATTTGTTGTCAGCAATTTTTTGTTTACATACCTGTAATTGTATAAAATTGTATAAAAATTTTCTCAAGCAAAATAGTATCGTAAGTAGAAAACTTTAAGAAACACTAGACTAGAGTAGATATTTATAAGATTTTTCTTGAAAGACATTAGGCTGTAAATATTTGGCGCTTACCTGACCTGAGATCTCTCTAGAGCTATTTAACAACATTTCTGTAATATGTAATTGGCAAGAGAGAACATTATACAACTGGTTATAGCCATGTTCCAACTATTAAAATAAATAAATAAAAGGTAGTGGATCTGCCCCTGCCTCCGAGACGTGTTCTCTCCCAAAAGACACTAGCTTTCTGAGTCCTTGGGTAGACAGTGTGCATGTGTGATTGCCGCGTGCTTCCTGGAACCTGCTGTGGTCATGTGGCTGGCTCACCATGGGGGTCTGCCCTCAGAGAACCTCCTCTGCTTCTCAGTTCATATTCCTGGGTGAGCCCAACACTATGCCTGGGGCCTGTGATGCAGCCTGGAGTAGAAAAGGAATGGGAAGGCCATGGTGCTACTTAAGACGTCCAATGGTTGATGTTTACTGCAACATGTCCTAGAAAGACATAAGCAATTCAATAACTTAAACCCAGGTTCTACGTAAGTCACTCGACAGCTAGGATGCAGGAGCCAACAAAGGGAAAACTTACGGAAGATGTCCAAGGTAGCTGATAGGGCCAGTGGGATAGGATATGTAACAGGCAGGTAAGCACCAGGCCTGGATTGGGATAGACCTTCAGTCTCACCCTTCTGGTGGCCCCTTCACCAGCTGGCATCTCTTTCTGCTTTCTATTGTCCTTTGTAAAACAAAGGTTCTCATTCCAACCTCCGGGTTGATGCATTAGATGAAATGAGGCGCATCCTAGAAGTGCTGGGCGCCATACCTGAACACTTGCTCCATACAGAACTATTCGCTGGTCTGTGACCCTGAACTATGTTGAGATTTCTCAGCAGGTCATTAACTAGATGGGTGTTTCTTAACCCAAGCACACAAAAGTCTCCAGGTAGAGCCAGGTGTGCTCTGAAGACTAGCCTTCAGACTGCTCGGGGGATGGAGGGGGGAAGGGGGCATCAACCCTGAGCAAAGGCTAGACCAAAGCCTTGGGGATCCTGGAGGGTGTGGGAAACTAGACTATTTTGAGCCTGCGATTATTTAGAATAGATAAGGGATATTAAGTGCTATTCCTGGTTTTCTGAAAAGGGACCACTAATTTAGTAGAGGGGAGAGCCACAAAACTAGATAATTCCTTTGGAATTTAACAAATAAATGCACACACTGTACCACTATTCTAGCAAACAACCTTTGGGGCCATAATTCTATGGACAGGACTTCTAAATAAAGCAATGTGCCTCAAGACAGTGGTAATCACCCTACAGTGCGCTCTGTCTGAAGTGCTTTTGTTTTTTTTGTTTTGTTTTGTTTTTGGTTTTTTTGAGACAGGGTTTCTCTGTATAGCCCTGGCTGTCCTGGAATTCACTCTGTAGACCAGGCTGGCCTCGAACTCAGAAATCCGCCTGCCTCTGCCTCCCAAGTGCTGGGATTAAAGGTGTGCGCCACCACCGCCCGGCTCCTGAAGTGCATTTTTAAGAAGCTTATTTTGGTGGCTTTTCTTTTCAACTGACTTTGTAAAAGAACAGACAAGGGTCCCTTTTTACAGCACCCATAGAACCCCGATCTTCTGGAGCCAGATTGATGAATTCCACTCTCTTTAACTTGTCTTCTAGCATGTAGTCAGTCATGCATTCATTCTTCCGGACTTGGTCAGTTTTATGTTTTGTAAGGCAGTTGATGTCTGCATCTCCTTCTCCATAAGAGATAAAAGACCAACTGCTGACGCTACATCTGGTGTGAAGTGGTGGATTTCATTTCTCACTTTGGAGGTATCCTTAACAGTTGGGCTAATTAAAGTTAAAATCAAGTCCTGATGGTAAATATTTATAAATCAAGAATCTGGCGTGTGAATTGTGTTCTACTGATTCCAAAAGTTAAGTCAGCCTGTATTCATGAATGTTCAGGCCAGTGGAATAAACAGAAAGGTTCTCCAGAGAGCCAGATTAAACATGTGTGTGCAGGCACGCACACATGGAGGCCAGATGTGAGCTCTTAGCATTGTTACTCACGTACCATCTGCTTTACTTGACACAGTCATCCTTGTCCTGGATGCCCAGTGCTCAGGCCTTGCTAGACAGCTAGCGAACCTCAGGCATTGCCTGCCTCCATCTCCCACTTCTGGGATGACAGAGGCATGCTACTACAACTGATTTTTTTTTTTTTTAACGTAGGTTCTAGGTTTGATCTCGGGTTCTCATTTCCACTGAGCCATCTTTCCAGCCTTCAGGTCATTCTTAGAAAACATTGTAGTGTTTCAAAAAGGAGCTGCTGAGCCAGGAGAGAAGCAGTCTGGGATGTATGAAGTGAGAATATGCTGTCTGCTCTCTCAGGTCCTGCTTTTAAAACAACAGTTGCCATCCTTCTGAAATCTTTAGTGAGATGCATTCGTAAAATCTTGATGCCCGAGTGTCTTAGTTCAGTTTCTGTTGCTGTAGTTGACACCACAAGCTATAATTTTTTTTTATTTTCTTTATTTACATTTCAAATGCTATTCCAAAAGTTTCCTATATCCCTCCCCCCACCTCTGCTCCCCTACCCACCCACTCCCACTACTTGGCCCAGGCCTTGCCCTGTGCTGGTTCATATAAAGTTTACAAGACCAAGGGGCCTCTCTTCCCAGTGATGGCTGATTAGGCCATCTTCTGCTACATATACAGCTAGAGACACGAGCTCAGNGGGTACTGGTTAGTTCATATTGTTGTTCCACCTACAGGGTTGCAGCCCCCTTCAGNTCCTTGGGTACTTTCTCTAGCTCCTCCATTGGGGACCCTGTGCTCCATCCAATAGCTGGCTGTGGGCATCCACTTCTGTGTTTGCCAGGCACTGGCATAACCTCACAAGAGTCCGCAATATCAGGGTCCCTTCAGCAGAATCTTGCTGGCATGAGCATTAGTATCTAGGTTTGGTGGCTGATGATGGGATGGACTCCCGAATGGGGTAGTCTCTGGATAGTCCATCCTTTCATCTTACCTCTAAATTTTGACTCTGTACCTATATCCTTTCATGAGTACTTTGTTCCTTATTCTAAGGAGGAATGAAGTATCCACCCAGTGGTCATCCTTCTTGGTCTTCTTCTGTTTTGCATAATGTATCTTGGGTATTCTAAGTTTCTGGGCTAATATCCGCTTATCAGTGAGTGCATATCTAGTGACTTCTTTTGTGATTGGGTTACCTCACTAAGGATGATATCCTCCAGATACATCCATTTGCCCAAGAATTTCATAAATTCATTGTTTTTAATAGCTGAGTAGTACTCCATTGTGTAAATGTACCACAGTTTCTGTATCCATTCCTCTATTGAGGGACATCTGGGTTCTTTCCAGCTTCTGGCTATTATAAATAAGGCTGCTATGAACATAGTGGAGCATGTGTCCTTATTACCAGTTGGAAGATCTTCTGGGTATATGCCCAGAAGAGGTATTGCTGGGTCCTCCGGTAGTACTATGTCCAATTTTCTGAGGAACCGCCAGACTGATTTCCAGAGTGGTTGTACAAGCTTGCAATCCCACCAGCAATGGAGGAATGTTCCTATTTCTCCACAACCTCGCCAGCATCTGCTGTCACCTGAATTTTTAATCTTAGCCATTCTGACTGGTGTGAGATGGAATCTCAGGGTTGTTTTGATTTGCAGTTCCCTGATGATTAAGGATGTTGAACATTTTTTCAGGTGTTTCTCAACCATTCGATATTCCTCAGTTGAGAGTTCTTTATTTAGCTCTGTACCCCATTTTTTAATGGGGTTTTTTGAGTTTCTGGAGTCCAGTTTCTTGAGCTCTTTGTATATATTGGATATTAGTCCTCTATCAGATTTAGGATTGGTAAAAATCCTTTCCCAATCTGTTGGTGGCCTTTTTGTCTTGTTGACAGTGTCTTTTGCCTTACAGAAGCTTTGCAATTTTATGAGGTCTCATTTGTCAATTCTTGATTTTACAGCACAAGCCATTGGTGTTCTGTTGAGGAATTTTTTCCCTGTGCCCATATCTTCTAGGTGTTTCCCCACTTTCTCCTNTATCAATTTCAGTGTCTCTGGTTTTATGTGGAGGTCTTTGATCCACTTAGACTTGAGCTTTGTACAAGGAGATAAGAATGGATCTATTCTCATTCTTCTACATGATAGCCGCCAGTTGTGCCAGCACCATTTGTTGAAAATGCTGTCTTTTTTCCACTGGATGGTTTTAGCTCCCTTGTCAAAAATCAAGTGACCATAGGTGTGTGGATTCATTTCTGGATCTTCAATTCTATTCCATTGATCTACTTGTCTATCGCTGTACCAGTACCATGCAGTTTTTATCACAATTGCTCTGTAGTACAGCTTAAGGTCAGGCATGGTGATTCCACCAGAGGTTCTTTTATTGTTGAGAATGGTTTTTGCTATCCTAGGTTTTTTATTATTCCAGATGAATTTGCAAATCGCCCTTTCTAACTCTGTGAAGAATTGGGTTGGAATTTTGATGGGGATTGCATTGAATCTGTAGATTGCTTTTGGCAGGATGGCCATTTTGACTATGTTAGTCCTGCCAATCCATGAGCATGGGAGATCTTTCCATCTTCTGAGATCTTCTTCAATTTCTTTCTTTAGGGATTTGAAGTTCTTGTCATACAGGTCTTTCACTTCCTTAGTTAGAGTCACACCTAGGTATTTTATATTATTTGTGACTATTGTGAAGGGTGTTGTTTCCCTAATTTCTTTCTCGTCCCATCTGTCCTTCGTGTAGAGGAAGGTCACTGATTTATTTGAGTTAATTTTATATCCACACAAGCTATAATTTATAAGGAATAAAAATGCATAGTTATGCGATCTAGGAAGTTCCAGATCAGGAGACCATATCTGCCGAAGTCTCTTTACTGGTGAGGATGTCCTGTAGTCCTAAGGTAGTATGGGATGTCATGTGATTACACCACATCCTGCTCCAGGTCTCTTTCAAAGCCACAAGCCCATTGGATCAGGCCCTTCCTTGTGTTCTCAACTCTCTTGATACTTCACAATGAAGATAAAACCGTAGT
The DNA here is from genome assembly GCF_900095145.1 of Mus pahari. Lineage (NCBI taxonomy): Eukaryota > Metazoa > Chordata > Mammalia > Rodentia > Muridae > Mus > Mus pahari. The sequence continues at coordinate 7,881,643 of NC_034601.1, read as the reverse complement.
GTGACTTCATTGTGAGGATGTTGGCCCACAGCCCCTGTTTGAGCAGAACACCCTAACTTCCTCTACAGTTCAATTTTTTTCTTTGTTTCCTGAAGTCATAGCAGCACCGCCTAGGTCTGGGGGCTCGCTGTACACAGTCAGCTGGGATGGCTTGAGTGGTGCTCACTGTACACAGTCAGCTGGGATGGTTTGAGTGGTGCTCGCCGTACACAGTCAGCTGGGATGGCTTGAGTGGGGCTCGCTGTACACAGTCAGCTGAGATGGCTTGAGTGGGGCTCGCTGTACACAGTCAGCTGGGATGGCATGAGTGGGGCTCACTGTACACAGTCAGCTGAGATGGCTTGAGTGGGGCTCGCTGTACACAGTCAGCTGGGATGGCTTGAGTGGGGCTCGCTGTACACAGTCAGCTGAGATGGCTTGAGTGGGGCTGCTTGTCTTTGGTTCTACCCAAGTGTTTGAGGGCCAAGGAGACGGCTCAGGGTTTGGTTTGCATCACCAAGCCTGATGACGTTTCAATCCTGGGGACCCACATGATGGAAGGAGAGAATTGAATCCTCCAAGTTGTCCTCTGCCCTCCATACACATGCCATGGTGTCTGCACACATGCTCGTGCAACACTGAGTAAATAAATGTATAAAAAAAAAAACCACAAAACCCTTAAAGTGTTTGAATATCAGTGATGAAAGTATGACAACAGCATAGTTGGACAGACACAGTCATCGTCCTTGTGGCGGTTCGAATGAGAATGGTCTCCATAAGCCTCCCCGTCTTCTCTGGGATACACAGATCACAGCTAAACACAGACATAAACTTTGTTCTGTCTGAAAAACACTATAGTCACTAAAAGCTAAACTATCCTAGCACATCTAGAGTGAAAGAGAGCAGCTGACAGGAGTTCACAGGAGCACTCTGAGAATGAAGAGGAAGTGCATGAGTAGGAGAATGGGCTGGAAGGGACATGAGGGCAACACCTTCTTCATCCCTGAGTCAAGGCACTATGTGATGGGCATTTCAGTGCATAGCATGTTGATATGTTCTTTAAGGAACCCCTGGTAGGAGTTTGTCTTTCCCAAGGTTTTAAAGCAGAAGTGGACTTAGCAAGGTGCTCACAGTGATGGCTGCCGCCCTCCCTGGCTCTGGCCAGAGGCACTCGCTCCTGGCACACACACCTTTCACTTTCTGCAAGGCTGTCCCCTTCATGGCTCACAGCCACCTCCATCTACCCCCTCTAGTATTTTTGGATAGATTTCCAATTTGATACATGAACATACCATCAGTCAAAACAATCTTTTTAATGAGCCTCTTGTCCTGACAGCTGTGTTTAAGACGGGGCATGGGAAGCGTAAGAAAAGTAAAAATTGTCCATTCTGGATTGAAACCGTAACGCCTGCCCTACACTCCGTCCCTTCCTAAGCCTGCTATCTTCCTTTAAAAATAAAGAGGATATTATGAATAGCGAGAAAGATGTAATTTGTGCAAATGAAGAAAAAAAAACTCCTGATCAGATAGATAGGAAGGATATGAAAAATATAATTACTGAGCAAGGCTTAACTACGTGACAGACACACAGCTTCCTGCTGCCATTCAGCACACCCCCTGACCTCCAGCCACGTGCCGTCCGGTCCTCACTTGATTTCCTGGGTAACTCCGGGTGCTGAGCCTGCCTTCTGAACGAGGAAAGCAAGGCTGGCGATGTAGAAGCACGTGCCTTGTCACTCAGCTTGGCACACAGAGGTGAGCAGAGAGCCCGCCTTCCTGACCCTGCTCCCCTGGCAATCAAACACTAATGATATGAGTGGGAAAAAGGCAAGAAACCCCTTGTACATTCTCCGTAGGATTTGAATGCTCAGCCCATCCTGAAGGTAAAGCATCGCCTGCTGTGGAGAAGAGGACATGGGGCAGGAAGGCTGCAGGTTGCGGGACTGTAATTAACCGTGGAGTCCAGCCTAGGGAGTGGTGCTGGGTGCCAACCACACTTTGTGGTTAGCAGACTCATGGCAGCTGCCAGGCACCCCTGGGCTCTGGAGAGTAATTATTTCCCAATGCCACTCTTTACCCTGGAGCTGACAGCTCCGCAGGCCGCAGAAGACTGCTCTGCGTCATAAAGCGTGTGTGCTGTGGCCTGGCATGGGAAATACCATGCTACAAACAGAAACAGCAGCTCCTCGTCCCCACCCCAGGAGTCACTGATTCACTAGCCTGCACATCTTTGTCCAGTCTTTGCTAGAAACTTCTACAGGAGAACCTCCTATGCCCTAGGCAAGCTGCACATCACTGGCCTTCTTTTCCTTGTCACTGCCTCTCTGTCACCAAGAAGCACGGACCTCCGCTAGTTGCCATTAAAATGTAACTTCATTAATATTTAGATGAGGCAAGATAAGTATAATTTTCATAACTAATTCTTAGGTGAAAAAAAAATGGTGGGAAATCCTTGGAAGAAAGTAAAGGAATCCCTGTAGGTTATACAGGATGATTGGCCTTGGGTGAAGGTCACTGGAACAACTGAGAGCCAGCAAGTGAAGAGAGAAGGGTGAAGGAGTGGGGGAGGGGAAGCCACCAAGAGGAGGCTGTGGGTTCTAGAGAAGCCAGCTAGTCACAACCCCAGGATCTAAGCAGTCACCTGATGGGAGAGTGGCATCTAAGCAGCTAGCTGATGGGACAGTGTAGTTAGGTACACAGGGCACCCACTCTCTGAAGGACACCCTGCTCTCACCTCTCTGCTGTGCCCTCAGCCATGCAGAAGTGGGGCAGATGAGTGGTGTGCACCTCCAGAAACCAAGAGAATCCCATGCTAATGATGACAAGTGAATTGAAGCGAGAAACTCCTCCCTGTTGGCCTCACCCCAACACCTAAGGACCCTGGGATCCCTGCCTAGGCCAACTGCCTTGGTCTGAGCAGTCCCAGGGAGTCTGCAGAACTCTTAAGCCACCTGCCTTCACGGTGACAGTTTTTATTAAAATACAAAAAGATAATCTCAACTCCCTAGTTTTTATATACCAAAAACACAGTTTCTGGTATTTTAGAGGGTAGCTCTGGCATACAGCGGTGTGTTTCTGCATAGAGCATCTGGAAAATGTGTTGTTGAATGTAATACACCACACCACGCATGCTGACATAGCATGTCCTACTTTGTGAAGTCTGCATGCATCTGTATATAGTCCTGCCATCCCTGATGTGTGCAAATAGTCTGGAAAAAGCTCCTAAGGTGGGAGGAAAGGAAGGAGAATGGAGGTGGACGTGAACCAGTGTGGCGTGAACCAGCCACAGTTATGATATCATAAGGTTAGAATAATTGACATAAGGCTTTTATCATTATCAGTTGGCTCTGAAATTATTGTGTTGGCAGCTTGTAAATTGTGATTTTACTGATACATAAATCCGATTGGTTAACTATAAGCTTTAAGAGTTTTAATTCTACCGAGTAATTGGGTATTGTGATGGCTTACTGTGGGGTGCATGGGTCATTGCAAGGTAGCAAGAGGAACTCGGGGGCCCCTACCGGAGAGTTGGTGAGCTGAGAGAGCTGAGAGCACCCTGTGGGAGCCCTGTGGCCCAGCAGGGAGGAGAGTTGGAGCGTTGAGAGAAGCAGGAGCATGGCTAGTTGGCGGGTTCTTTTTAATATTTCCTCACAACAGGTGCTTAAGAACTAGCTCCCTGCCGCCTCCGTTTTGCTTTGACAGGTCTATATCTTCCAATATTTGCTTTCATTTTTAGTGGCCTTCTTCCGTGGATACAGAAATCCTCTTAGGCTTACATTCACGTTGTCAGAATGTGGCAGAGAAAGGAAGGCCCTTACCCTTTGGGGATTGACCTGAGTATGTACCCCATTGCTTTACTACTGTGATTGTTCTCCAGAGATATTGCATATGTGTATGATACATATATATATGTACTGCAGATCTATTTGAGGGAAAGTTGCATGAATCACACATATGAATCCACTGCCTTCTATGTGTTAACCACTTCTTAGTAGTTGTTCCATTATCAACTCATGGAGATGTACGTGCCTGTGCGTGCACACATGCATGTGTGCTCGCATGTGCATACAAGCCACACTTCACCCCTCTGTCTTGCAGCATGATATACTTTTGCAGGCAGTGAAAACCGTAGAGAGCAAGCGGAAGTGAGAGCAGGCTTTGATGTATTTAACTTGGGCAGAGCTGGCAAGAAGCTGGGTGGCCATTGAGCCTTCAGGCTCGTCACTTAACTACTGTGTGTTGTATGTGTGTCCCACAGTCACAGCAACGTGATCTCATGAGGTCTAGCCAGTAGCTGTGTTAGGTGTGGTCCCTAGCTGGAAACTGTGGGACAAGGATGAGATAGATGGCTCTTTTGGACAGTGAAGCCTGGGACTACAGCGAAGGCAAGAAAGCTAAGATCCCCAGGGCCTGAGCCAGCTGGGTCCTTAGGATGCAGATGCCCAACCTATGTGCAGCAGTACATTTTAATACTATTAGCAGAAAAAAACAAAAAAGAATGTTACGGAATGTTAAATAGCATGTCCTGAAGCTTTTTCACAGTACCTGGGACAAATTAGGTCTCCAATTACTATTATTGATTGCCTTTTTCTGAGATATTCGCTTACCGTCATGCAGTTCAGCATAGGCAAAGTGTATGCACACCACTATCTGCTCGACCTGCTCGGTACTCTTTTCCCAGTATGGCAACCTTGAAACCTTCTGTCAGTTACCCCTGCCTTTCTTCCTACTTCTCTCCAGCCCTAGGAGTCTCAGCAGGGGATCTGTCTGTTCTGAGCAGTTCATTTATCTGCCTGAACAGCTGTGCCTCCTTCAGACCTTCAAGGAAAGGGAACCTCAGGGCGAAAAGCAGCTTTGCCTTCTGAGCAGCCCACCTCCCACCAGCAGAGATTGGACATCAGCCTGCCTGAGGGCTACTGGAGATCATGGCGTCCTCCGTAGTGAGTGGCAGGGCTCTGTCATGAGTCAGACATCGGCTGTCAGTGTGATGATTGACTGGCAGTAGGGCAGCAGCACCTTGATGTCTGGGTAATAGGGACCTACTGTGTGTTGTCCTTCACATCCCTTCCTTGCGAGATTGCCCTGGAGAAATAAATCTCTGTTACCAAATTCACAGCCTTGGTCGGAAGTTTAGTTAATTTTTTTTCTAAAGAATGATTTGAATCTTTGAATTGTGTCAACTCTGAAAAAAAAAAAAGGAGCAATAAAAACACTAAATCCCCATGAAAGCAGGATGCTTCAGTTCTTAACCACATGCCTCTTTAAAGGTTATTGGACACCTTTACCCTTGTAAAGGGTGAGAGACGGCAAAGGCTTAAAGAGCAGAATTGAAGCAACACTGACTGGTAGGCGGTTGTGTTTATAATTTGGCAAATCTCAGAAATCTACAAAGCAGTTACTAGTAAGACTTTTAGTAAGGTCCCAAGACTGTAAGGCTAATAACAGGCAAAAATCAGTTGTGTTCTTACATACTCTTAGCAAACAGTTGTTAAGTAAAACTGTGAGAACAACTTAATCTCCAGTAACACAAAGAAGCGAGAGAGTAGGCTGATGTCCGAGACCTGCCTGAGAATGCAGTGACACAAATATGCGTAGGGAGTAGCCATGCCTGTGGCACTGCAGACAAGCAATATGGCTCTTTCCCAAAATCGTTGCACAGATTCAGTCAAAATCCCAGCAATTGTTTCTAAGACAGGGTCTCACTGTGTAGCCCTAGCTGGCCTGGAACTTGTCATATTGACCAGACTAGCCTCCAACTCATGGAGATCTGTCTGCTGGGATCAGAGGCATACACTCCAAGCACAGCCAGTTTTGTTTTGTTAACATTGTGAGGCTGATTCTGTGTACATTTCTATATTTCTCTGACAGCCAGTAGGTCCATTCATGAGGTTGGAAGGCCCTTAAATCAGTACAAGACATACCCAGACACCAGATTCTCGGCACCAAGGACATTTATTACCCCAGAGGGGCAAGCAAGTGGTGGTGGGGACTCCCTCTGGATCAGGCAAAGGCAGACAGCAGCAGCAGGTGATTTTTAAGGAGAGAGGGAAGTCTGTGGTCGAGTGAATTGGTAAGACCTGATAGGACAGGTTAGTCAGTATAGTCAAATAGTGCATTTTGATGATCTTGGTGGTTAGCTTCAGGAATAAGTCAGTGGCCAAAGAAGGGACCAGACCTTGGGGGTGAGCTTTATGGAGTTTCTTGGTTGAGCAAGGGAGAGGGAGGGGGGAAGGGCAAACCCTGCTGCTGTTCTGTTTGCCATGCTCAGGCCCGCTGGAGCCCCTCAGGGGGATGTGATGTGTATTTTACCAGTACTGTGGGTCATCCTGGGACCTCCAGCTTGCTGAGCAGATGCCTGAGCCACCTGGAGATGGTTCTAAGGACAGTGGAGGAATGTCCTTGTACAGGAGATGTGTTGTCCATGGGCCTCGTAACCTGGTGTCCTCTGGTAGTGAACAGCACCCATGTTTTGGTAAGCTGTATTCACTGTCGCATTTACCATTTCCATTCATCTTGGGAAGCACAGAGACTTGCAGGATTTGCAGAATCTTGAGTGCTTGGCTGACCTTCAGCAGACTGAGTACTTTTTAACAGTGACTTGCTGTACTGCACAGTGGCCCTCTTCCTAGTGGTGTTGTTGCCCACAGCCATGCCCCCAGGCTCACAGCATACAATGAGCTGAGTGGTCCTGGGGTCCACACAACTGACCTCCCACTGCAGGTCAGGAAAGTTAGGGGCATAGAATATCCATGGGATCCCGCTCAGATGGACACCAGATGAAGAGTGTTCAGGAGGGTCCAAACCAAAAAAGGCTGGGTGTAGTGATGCCTCTTCCATACTTCTAGCAAGAAGGCTGCTGTGGGGGTGGCATTTTGCTTAAATCTTTTCGGCTTTTCCCCAGCCCAGATCCAGCTTGCCCTTACCAAGCCCGCTAGCACAGCCAGTCCATGTAGAGCCCTGCTGCTATATCCCACGTGCACTCTCCCACTCCCTGCTCCTCCCTCCACCCCTAGAAGAGCTTCTGTCCCAAGTTCAGTTATCAGCAGGATTGAAATGCTGGAAATACATTTAGAAGTTCCCAGGAGGCCAGTGAGCCTTCCTCCAAGTTTGGTTCCTGTGGCTTCTGAAGTCCTCCTTGATGCTCTCTTTGTCTTCCCCAATCTTTATGTAATCTGTCAGACTAGTTGTTGCTGGTTAAGATCCTGGCCCTGAGCCCACCCTGTTCATCACCAAATGCTGGATGTTTCAAGATCTCCCTTTTATGTAAACTGAAGTCATACCTATTTTCTGCAGAGTTTTACTCTCTCCTCTCTCTCTGTCTCTCTCTCCCTCCCTCCCTCTCCTCCCTCCCTCCCTCCCTCCCTGTCCCTTTCCCTTGCTCCCCTCCCCACTTGTGAGTTACATTTTTCCTCACCACCAAAAGAGAATAAATCACGAATGCCTGGTGACTTAGGCATTTTTCACTGCTACACCTAGAAGTATAAAGAGGGATAGCGTTTTCATAAATACACACTCAACACAAAATAAAAACAAAAGTTGTCCAATTAGAACTGAGCACATTTCAGACTGCAGTCGGCAGCAGCTCTGTGTTGGGGCACCCACCCCAAGACCGGAGCTATGCTGGTTCTATCTCAATTCTGCAATTTATGGAGTCTTCAGTATTAGGATATTAAATTATACAGAGACTGCATCCCAATCCTCTGATTGATTCCAAATGCATTTGAGTCAAGGCGGCTTAAAAAATAACTTTTTTGTCTCTTTATGACTTACTACCAAGAGGAAATAAATATACAGTGGCAGCCACACATGAGGTCCTTACCAATGCAGGGACGGCCTTTGCTGGGAATCCTTTCTCTGGCAGTAATTTTTTTTTAAAGATTTATTTATTTATTATATTTAAGTACACTGTAGCTGTCTTCAGACACTCCAGAAGAGGGTGTCAGATCTTGTAACGGATGGTTGTGATCCACCATGTGGTTGCTGGGATTTGAACTCTGGACCTTCGGAAGAGCAGTCGGGTGCTCTTACCCACTGAGTCATCTCACCAGCCCCTCTCTGGCAGTAATTTTAGAGAGCAGTTCATAACTCAGAATCAGCCTAGCCGTAATTCTCAATTAAGGAACCACGGGAGCATGTCAACACAGACAACTGAAGAATAAGCAAAGTGGAGCTTCTGCCTCATTCCTGGAAACCCCACTACCATCAATCCCACACCAGGGAAACCATGGCATATCTATGTATTCCTTTCTACTCTAGAATATGGATCGGTGCTTCTCTATCAGAAGCTGTTCAAGAGCTAAGGCAACAAAACCTCTTACGAGGCTCCTTGGCCCATAAGCACGAGGATGGTGGGTTCAACCCTTGGACTCGGGGGAGGGCAGGAGGCAAGGCTGGGCAGGGAGCTTCTTAACACATTCCTGCCTCTCTCCAGTGTCCCCACAGAGGTATGCTAGCATTCATCTTAGCTAAGGAATCAGCTACAAAAGTTAGCAGTGTGCCCAAGGCCCCAAATAAAACTGAACATGAGTCTGTAAGTATCTATGACCTGGCTTCCTTCAGACCTAGTTCTGAACCACAGACACTCCTTCACTGCCCAAGCTCGCTAGGCTTCCTACAGACCTAGTTCTGAACCACAGACACTCCTTCACTGCCTACTCAGTGTCTCAACCTTCCTGTTTCAGTGGTCACTCTGCCAGCCAGAAGACCCTCAAGCTTCTGAGAGTCCAGGGAGGAAGGGTTGAGTCTTGATGCTGTTAGACAGACTTCTCCCTCCTTCCAGACCCTTCCATTGTAAGCATCATATTGCCAGTGCTTGATCTCTTACTCAGGACCCCAGAGTGTTGGTTCCCTGTTATCACAAGGAGATCTCTGCTTCCCTCTGACAATTATTTCTAGTCCTCTTTAGATATCTTTGCTACTCTAAGGATTTTCATTTGGTCATTATGTCTTAAGACACTAATAGTAAATGTGAACCCTAAGAGTGTTGGGGGATAACAAGGGGGCACAAACACATTTCAGATGATGACTGATGTCCAGTAAACTCTACTCTGAAAGTTCCAGGGGCCCCTTGACCATTCAGGGCTTCTGCTCCCATCTCTGCGAATGCAGAGGAACATGACTTGAAACATCAGCAAAAATTAGTCTTTATAGCTAACTACTGCTTCTGCAAGCCCTTCTCAAAATTACCAGGCACACACACACACACACACACACACACACACACACACCAGATAGTGCTGGGATTAAAGGTTTGCGCCACCTAGCTCCAGAGAAACTTGATGTGCCAGGGTGGGAGGATTCCCAGGAGCTGACTCCACCTTCTCAGAAGAGAAGGGGAGGGGGCATGGAGGATGGGAAGAAGGGTTGTGGGAGGGGGTGACCAGGAGGGGGACAGTGATCGGGATATAAAGTGAATATAAATAAATTCGTAAGTAAATAAGTAAATAAAGGTGTATACTAGCTTAACAGACAATTAGGGGCTACCAGGACTCAATCATCAGTGTTTCTCTTTCTTTGTTTTCATCTCAGTCTTTGCTGAATGTTTTCTCTTGTTAATTCATAAGTAAAGGTTTTGGAAATGGTAAAATCTGCTTATTTCCCCCACATTTCTAGACATGTCTTTTATTTTGTCCCTCCAGTGTCAGGTGAGCTAGGTATAGAATTTGAGGTTCCTGGCTCCTTGCTCTCAGGATTTCAAAGATGCTGGTCCCTTTATGTGATGGCCAATCTATTGTAATGGCATCACCACGATGGCTTTCTGTGGGCTTTTTATTCTCCTTCCTCTCTCGGGTGCTGCAGGTTTTCTGCGCTGCGCATCAGTGTGCACATTTCGTTGGTGCTTTGCACTAGACATTCTTTCCTCCATGTCCTCATCTTTCTAGGAAGCTCTCAGCAATGTCCTCGGTCTTTTCTGCGTTATTTTCTCCTTCCTCTTTTTCCAGTTTCTGTTCCTTATCCCCCAGATTCCACTCTACTCTTGGGGCTCCGTGGAGAGTGGGCTCACACTTTTGTAGCTGGTGTGAATTCTGACTCATTGCCCTGGTTCTGTCTTTCAGTTTTCCACTTATCCCATTTGCTGTATTGGGGGTTTAGTGTGACTTTTGGTGGGCATCTTAATAAAACCATTTCCGAGCATTTGTTGCTTCTCACTACTCAGTTTTTGCCTGTTTTCTATCAAAGGACCTTAGTCTTACTTAAGGACTCAGATGTACAAAAGGCATTTGCTTTAAACACTTGTCAGACCCTTTCTGTTAATTAATCACACCTGGAATGAGCTCACTCCTGACTGAAGAGTCTGGACTGCCTTACTTACCATAAGATTTCTTCATGAGCTGTAAGATGTTTCTTTTTTCTGCTTTAGTGTGAAAGGACCTTCTGTTTTTGTTCTTGCTTCATGCTCCTGTATTCTGGTTTTGGTACACACACACACACACACACACACACACACATATCCCTGAGTTCCTAATGGCTGTTTAGAGACCCACTGTAAAATCTGAGCACAACTGTATGGTTCCTGGATATGAGCTTGTATCTGCTGTTCTTTCTAGAATCTCAGATGGTGGTACTCAGGCTCAGAGATATGCGGGAGAACTCCAAGGTCCACAAGTTCATGTGCATATATGCACTGAGAATTACACTTAGGCCCCCACATGCTAGTGAACTACACCCTCCACTACTGAACTCAAGCCTAGCTCCATGACTGTTATACTTGGAGGAACTTTATGAACCCGTTGTTATTGAGATGCCCTGAGAAGCTCAGTTGATGCATTCTCCGTCAGTTGATGCATTCTCTGTCATTCTCTGTTAACTAATGCTAACATCATCCACAGAGTCAAACTCTGCAGCCCACAGGTGACATGGAAATCCTTGGCCCCTTTACTGTCTTTTTCCTTTCCCTGCAGGTATCAGAGCTGTGTTCTCGGGGCACTACCACAGGAACGCCGGGGGAACCTACCAGAATCTTGACATGGTAGTTTCATCTGCCATCGGGTGCCAACTAGGCAAAGACACCCACGGGCTCCGTGTGGTGGCCATCACTGCAGAGAAGATTGTTCATCGTTACTACAGTTTAGATGAGCTGAGCCAGGGGGGAATCGAGGAAGACCTGAAGGAGCTGCTGAAGGAGTGATTGGTCCCCACCGAGTCCACCCAGCTTTCACACCCATCGCCTTCCATTTTGCCAGAATATTCTCAGCCCCTTCTCGATATGTCTGAGCAGAAAGGCGGGCTTATGAACAGATGTTCTTTTACATAAATCAAACTGCTGGATCCTGTCCTTAATTATTTTCAGAAGAGAACTGTCTTTCCTTTAAAAGCCAGATAAGACAGCTACGGGTGTTTTCTAATTGTGGTGTGTGATTTCCCACGTGATGTTTGGGTAAATTCTTCTCATTGTGCAGCTTTTAACTCTGCCCTTGAACCTACTGTTTCTGACAACTTACAATCAATAACCACCTACTACCCTTAATCCCAACTCAGTACCCAAGAGTGATCTTTAATAATTCCTTGAATATAACCGCCCCTCCCCCCCCCCAGTCCCAGAGCCACATAGGCTTGTCCTCATCATAACAGGTAGCAAGCATCATAGCCATCATTGACTGTGATTTTCAAGATTCTCATTACTGCTGATGCTATGAACACCGTGCGGAGAGTCCGCACCAGGGTGTGTTTGCCTTTCTGATGACAAATGTCACCTTCAGATATGTGCAGACTCTGTTCCAGAAGACCAGAACGGAAGCTGCAACGTGAAGACCCTGCACAGCCCACAGGTTTCCCTGTGTGTATTCTCCCACTATAGGCAGCCCACCCCATTGTCAGCTATGACATGGCGGGAAAGCTGGGCTTGACAAGGACCTCTCCCAAGAAGAACACAGAACTGTGTCATTGGTATAATTTACATTATACCATGTTATTTGCCACTTACATTACAATATCCCTGGACAGAAAAGAGTGTGAGTTTCTTAAAAATCCTTTTTCACCATGGAATTCGCTCTTCTGCCTCCCCTGGGAGCTCTGCCCTCTGGATTTTCCTCTGCGTGCCAGCCATCCTGGTGCCTACTAACCAGGGCCACTACATCCTGCCAAGGAAGTTTTACAGTGTCCTGCAGCGGCACTGTAGAATCTGAAACCAACTTTAAAAAAAAAAAACCCACTGGTTATAAATGAACCGCAAAGCCCACTAAATTAGAAAACTTTCTTGTTAAAAGGTTTTAGTCAATGTAGCAAAACCATGAGAAATTAAATAAAAAGATAATTGGATATGTAAATTCATAAGGAACAAAAGATACAAGAAGTTAATTATTTTACATATTAGTGACACACCAGAGCTCATTATTAGGAAGCATAAGAAAAGTAATTTTTCAAACCTGAGTGATCGTCAGTGCTTGGATTTGTTCCTATTTGTTTTTGTTTTTTACAGCAGGGTGTAAGAGATCAGGAGAGGTCCCTGGTCCTAAAACGTATAGGCTTGATTCAGTGACAGGAGAGAAGATGAGTCATAGTGGGCTGAAGGCATGCCCCTTGTCCAAGCTGCATATAGAAAACACAGCCTCAGAATGGGGGCAAGGATATGGGATCAAGCAAAGGAAACGAAGTAAGTGCTTGTCCTCAAAACACATATGTTAGAGCTGACTCAGAAACCTAGCATGGCTAAGGATGGCCTGGCATTGCCAGTTTTCAACAGAACAGCAGTATCCCCGTGGGGCCTGCTGATGTGGGAGCAAAAATGTGTAATGTATGTAACTCAGATAGCAAGTCACTATTCTGTTCTCTTCTAGGCCTGTTCTTAAAAAAATAAAAATAAAAATAAAAAACAATAAAGACTTCCCACATGCCTGTGCTGTTTCTGAGTGTTCTTCAGGTGTCTCCAGTGTCTTAGCTCTGGAAGGCCCAGACTGGATGCCTGAGCCCAGCCCATCAGTGAACATGGAAGGACAGGGGTCCAGGCAGTTGCATCCTCAAGACAGCTCATGCTGGTCAGGTAAGGTGCTGGTCTTTACTGTTGCTGTGGTTTTGATTGGGATGTGGCTGGTCCAAAGATGACTCCAGACTTGGAAGTTTGGTCCTCATCATGAAGTCATGCGTGACAAGGTCCTACAGAAGACTCTTAGGTCTTTCTTGGGATCCAGTTGCTCTCTGGCTTCCTATCTTACAGTGTGATCTCTGTCCATTGCAATGTCATCTACCAAGAAGCTGAGCCATCACGCCTGTCCTTGAAGGCCGGAACAATGAAACAAACCTCTTTGCTTTATGAAGTACCTAGCCTCATGCATCTCCTTATAGTAGCAGACTAATATACTCTCTGCTTATAGTTTCCACCCTCTCAAATTCAGAATGCCGGTTCTCTCCCCCTTGCCATTAGTCATTTTAACTGGAAAAATCAGAGGAAAAGTTATTTAAAGTGGTCTCAGCTGGGATTTTCAAGGCTCAGGAGAGGGAGTTTGCAAAGGAAGAGTGGACTGGGTGATGATTGTCTACTGATTTTTTTTGTAAGTTTATCATGGATCCTAAAGTTGGGAGGATACTGATGGGTGGGGTTAGCAAACTGTAGCTAGCAAACAGCATACTGTGTGTCTTACACGACTTTCTGCATGAAGCTACTGCCAGCTGCTGATAGAGAACTATGAGTTTGACTTTTTCTTTCTTTCTCTCTCTTTCTCT
>NC_034601.1:7863897-7867920 GCF_900095145.1 Mus pahari | reverse complement strand
TCTCTCTCTCTCTCTCTCTCTCTCTCTCTCTCTCTCTCTCTCTCTCTCTCTCTCTCTCTCTCTCTGGATTCTTTGTGTGAGATTCACATCATACACCCAGGCCCCGCTCATCTTCCCGTCCCCTCATATCCACCCTTTACTCTTGCAGCCTCCCCTGCCCCCCCCCAAAAAAGTAAAATAAACACACAACAACAACAAAAGCTTAGAAAACATCTCATGGAGGCTGTAGTGTGTCACAGTGTCCCACAGTATGTCCCTCTGTCCACACATCTTCACCTGCAGATGTTCATTGCAATGAGTCATTGGTCTGGTTCTGTGACCCCATCAATATTGGATGCTCACTGGGACTCCTCCCGGTTATCCCGTTGTCGCCCTGTGCCATGAGATCCTGCAGCTTGGAAACAGCAGGACTGGCCCTTTCACATGTCCCAACCGTTCAAAGATGATATAGATTTGGAGTGGACCAGTTCAGAGCCCTGGATCTGAGCCTGAGTGGTGGTAGCTGAGCTGGTCAGCCCACTGGCTCTCCCTTACCCACACCACCAGGGTGAATTCTCCAGCACTGCTCCCCCTAGGCTGCCCAGTGCCCCCATTGGCAGGAGGCAGGTCAGCTCTCTTATTCTCATGCCCTTGGAGCTGGATCACCAGCACCCACACCATCATAGCCAGCTCCTCTGTACTGCCCAGGCACGGTGCAGGGCCTGCTCTCCTGAGTGCTACAGCCAGTGAGAGGGGAAGGCTAGCTAACACCCCTGCTCTTAAGACCCCAGGGCCGGCTCTCCTGACAGTCACAGGCAGTGTGGGGCAAGGGTGGATAAGACATGACCCCTGCACCCACACAAACCCATGGCAGACAAGTGGCAAGCGATGCTATGCTGTCCAGACGAGGCACAGTCGCCCTTTCTCCCAGGTGCTGCAGTTAGTGAGGGGCGGAGCTAGCTCTCCCATGCTTATAGCCCTGTGGGCTGCTTTCCCACCTGCCAGAGGTGGCCAAGGACTGGGGGGTGGAACCTCAACTCTGTGCCCATGCCACTCCATGGCAGACAAGGGGCAGGGTCAGCTCTCTCGCACTCATATCCTCGGGGCCGGCTTACCCACACCCCTGCCACCATGGGCCAGCTCCTCTGTGCTGCCTGGGCAAAGCACAGGGCCAGCTCTCCCAAGTCCTGCCACAGGTGAGAAATGGGGCCAGAGCACCACATCCAGTGAGGGGTGGGGCTGATTATACACATCCCCTGGACATCCACATGGTGCCTCGTGGCTGCTCCAACAAGGAACCTCCCCATGGTCTTTAGTGGTAGTGACCTATGGATATCAACATGGACTACGTAACCACAGACTCACGCAGCCCTCAATGGCAGCTCTGACTGGGACCTCACCATGGCCCCAGATGGTAGGCTGGCCACTCACAATAGGCTGCTCCTCCCTGTCCTCCATCCTCCAGTTCCATCTTTCTTCATACTGCTCAAGCTACTCCACCTCTCTTCTCTCCCCTGTGACCACCACATGCTCACAATACTGCCCTGCTCTGGGCTGATGAAAAGGCCACCACCACCACCAAGGTGGCTCCTTGCCCAGTACTGCCACTTTTACCCTTGGTCCTAGAGCACAGTGAATATCGGAGGGAGTGACGTGGGCGTCTCAGACGCCAGCTCTTCTGAGCCTGGTTTCCTGAATGAATATGGGGCAGTCACCAAAGCTGCAGAGCCAGAGAAGCGCTGACCCAGACTGGCAGCCATAGGCAGCAAACTGCAGGGGAGTGAGATTTACAGCGCAGGTGCCGCCCAGCGCGCCTTCTGAGGTCAGCAGCGCTGCAGAAGGCTCTGCAGCTGCTGGACCCACAGGACAGGCAGCGTGTACGTGAAAGACAGGTGACAAAATGTCACGCTGCACCTGAGCGGGGAGGAGAGCAACTGGTGCCACCCGGAGACTAAGTGTGCACAGACCAGCTCCCTCTGTAAATGCCCTTAAGCAACCTCTGAGATTTGAGAAATGGGCAGATTAAAAGAACTTAAAACCTAGACGATAATACATGTAAGTGAATGTATGTTTGTGTGTATATGTGTATCTATGTATATGTATGTATTTATGTATGTATGTGTGTGTGTGTGTGTGTGTGTGTGTATGTGTGCATATTTCAGCCTTTAAAGGGATGAGTTTCTGCCATTTGTTATAAAACAAACGGATCTAAAGTACACTATGGGAAGCCAAGCACAAAAACCGTTGCCTGATGTCGCTATGTGAAATATAAATATTAAAAACGTAAATTGGGCTGGAGAGATGGCTCAGCATTTAAAGTGTTGGCCACAAAAGCAGCAAGGATGAGGGCTAGAGTCTAGATCTGCAGAACCCAGTTAAAGTTTCAAGTGTGCGCAGCAGCCTGTCTGTAGTCAGTGCTCATTCTGAAGCAAGCTAGGTAGTGACAGTAGCTGTTTTGGGGGAGCTCTGGCTACACTGAGACACCTGCCTCAGCATAAAAGGGAAGAACAGTTGAAGAAAACTCCTGTCATCACCTTGGCCTTTCACCAGCCTGCCCGTGCACATAGGTACTTGCATGCATAAACACCACATACATATATATGAGATTTACATATGTGTATATACATATACGTGTATAATGATATACATACATGTATCTTTATATAAGATAGATAAGGATAGTGATAAACAGTGGTTCCAGGGGTGGAAATTAAGATGTGAATTGAGGGATTCAGCGTGGCTGGCGTGTAGAATAAACAAATTGGAATCTCAGGTAAATCATGAGGACGTCTGCCCATGCATAGGTTATAGCTGTTCTTACTGTGAGAGGAAAGGCAGTAACTGGACAGATTCATCTCTGAGAGAGAGAAATGAGAGGGGGGAATGGAGGGAGGAAGGGGAAGAGAGAGAGAGAGAGAGAGAGAGAGAGAGAGAGAGAGAGAGAGAGAGAGAGCGAGAGCTTTTCAAAAACAGAAGCTAGATGTTTTCGGCTGCTGGTTTCGTGGGTTTGTGTCCGTAGTCTGGCACTGTTGGGTCTGGGCCCATGGAGAAGCAGAACCTCACAGTAGCAGGAGCCTGTGGCAGAGGCTGCTCACCTCATGTCCTACAGAAGCAGAGAGAGGTAAACACTAGGTACAACCCTCAAAAGGGAGCTGGCACTCTATCTGGGCCCCACCTCCTTGAGGTTCTGTAACCTCCCCAAATGGTGTCACGAGCTGAGGAACACGCATTCAGTGCATGAGTTGTCCGAAGACATTTCCTCTTCTAGCCACAGCAGCATATGCACCTTATAATAGCCCATTGTATACCTTAAATACTAAAGTGGAGCTTATTTTGAAACAAAATTATTTTTAAAGCAAACTTAGAGAAGACTTGGCACAGGAGTGAGTTATAGTCCTTCCCTCTCGCCAAGAGTTTGCCTGAGGACAAGCCACTGCTGTTAAGTGGTGCATCAGGGATAAATAATATATTTGCAAATATCTGCTGTTGCTTAGACCAGAGAAACAAGATAAAGAAGCCTAAGGCACTGGGGAGCAAGTGAGGAGTCCCAGGGGGAAGAGGGCCAGGAAGGGGAGCCCTCGATTATGTGCTTCCCACAGATCTCTGCCTTGACCCAAAGCATGTGTAAGCCAAACAGGCCAAACAGCTAAAGCTAAAAAGACTGGGACACGATTTGACCACTGTCCAGAGCAAGCAGCAGGGAGCGCACTTACAGTGCGAGTGTTACCTGCGAACCTAACAGAACAGCTTAAGACAGCTTTAGAGGGCTGGATAGGAGATGGGGGGAGAGGAGGGGAAGGGGGAGGGGAAGATGGAAAAGGAAGGGGAAGGAAGGGGAAGAGGGGAGGGGAGGGGGGAAGAGGAAAGGAGAGAAGAGAAACACAAGTCATACTTAAAGGAAATGACACCCCAAGGCGCTCCAGACGCTCAAATGCCTGTTGTAAAGAATATATGCTCAACAGCCTTATTTATAATAGCCAGAAGCTGGAAAGAACCCAGATGTTCCTCAATAGAGGAATGGATACAGAAACTGTGGTACATTTA
>NC_034601.1:7857623-7862217 GCF_900095145.1 Mus pahari | reverse complement strand
AAAAAAAAAAAAAAAAAAAAAAAAAAAACCTAGCAAACTTGGGCTGGTAAAATGCTGGCTGTAGTAGTTAAGGGCATTTGCTGCTGAGCCTAGCCACCTAATTTCCATGATCCGACCCCCATGGGGTGGAAGGAGAAAACCCACTTCTGTAAGTAATCCTCCACCCTACACACACACACACACACACACACACACACACACACATACACACACACACTCAGGAACCACATGCCCAGGCTGTAGCTGGTTTACTGAAAAGCCCTGCAGGTGAGATTAACTCTGTTCTCTTCTGTTGGTGGTGAAGAATGTGAGCGCTTGAGGTGGGGACAGCAGCAGCCACTGTGCTCCCCCTGGCCCTTGTATGAGGGTTTGTTGCTTTTCTGTGCAGATGCTTGAGTGACAGTTCCTCTCACACCATGAACTAGCCCACAGATGTCCACCAAGCACTGTGCGTAGCACATCTATGGCTTCAGGAAACAGCTTAATGTCCCAGCAGCCCCATCCCTGGGGAACGCCTCCACACTGAGAACCCTCAGGAGCTTAGGATGACTGCCATGTGACCCATCTCTGAGGACAAGATGAGCCTCTACCGAACATATAGCATGTCAGTGTCCAAAGTCATCTCACACTGTTCCCAAACTGCCCTTCTCCCCTCCAAAGCATATTCTCGTTCCATATGCCGTGTCTTGTCTCCATCACTCCAAGCTCCCCTGCCCTCTACTCAACAGTAAGCACCCAGGGCTCCCGAGTCAGGCTCTCAACTCCATTGCTTCAGCCAACTAACCTCTGAAAATCCTGACTTCACCTGTAAAATGGGGACAGAGTAACACCTGTGGGCATTGATAAGGAACAGTGGGTGTTAAACAGATAGCTCAGCACATCAATACATGTTATCCAAATATCTGCAGGGGCTAAACCATGCTGCCTGCACCTCTGCTGCGAGCTCTTGAATGCCCCGCCTGCCTCTGTCTTGCCCATTCCATGACCCGGTCAGCCAGATGTTGTGTCTGTCCTATCACCAGGTCTGGTTCAGGGAAGACACCAGGAGAGTTCCCTGATAACAGGAACATAAGGGAATGAAGGGAGAGCATTGAAAGCCTTCAAGATGGTTAGGTCAGCCAGGAGAATGAGGCAGGAGGGGCGTCTGAAAGGGAACAGCAGAGACGGCCACGGCACAGAGAGACGACACCGAGAGCAGGACTCTGCACTGCACATGGGGGTGGGAGTTGAAGTTGACTAGAAGAAGGCAGAGCTGGTGGTGGCCTTGGGTCTCCTGCCCCATCCTGAGCCAGCCTCCCTTGGCCTTCCCTGATTACAATCCATTCTGAGTTAGAATAGCTTCTGCACAGCACCCACCTAAATGACAGTCTCTTCCCACAAATCCCCCCTAAGCCACCCGGACCCCTCTTCTAGGGCCACAGGCTGACTGCACAGTGCAGAACTGGCCCAGCTTGGAGCTGCTCATGCAGCAGGCACTGCGTGCAGCAGAAGGTCAGCTCATCAACAGGCAGTTTCCCTAACTCTAAGGTGCACATGATTTTCCTCTCATCTTGTTTCTGAAACTGAGACATGCCTTGCCACCAGTGAGCCTCTTTTTACTAGCAGACCTTTAGAAATTGATAGAAAAGGAAAGAGAAGAGAGGCGTGGACGTGGTTTCCGCAAGTTGAGTTCCAGTCCTGGCATTCTCTCGGTGGCCTTGTGTGTGGCCTTGAGAGAGTGGTGACCTGCTTCTGGGGTTTGAGTTCTTTTTCCATGAACTGAACTGTAGAGAACCATCCCCATAAGATCTTCAGGAGTTTCTTCATGAGCATGTACGTCACTCCTTGGTCTATGTGGAGCCCTCCCTCTGTTAAGTGTGCAGCCTGCTCCTAACGGGAGACACTGGCCTTGATCATCACCCCACGTCATGTGTTGCTGGGTGATGCAGTGCAGCCGCAGGGGTGATTGCTTCACCGGCTCACAAGCCGAGCCTTCCAGGCTGCTCTTGAGAACATTCACGTGCCTGAATGCCTAGGTCATCATTGTTGGTGAAGTTACAAAAGGCACACCGGCGGGTGACAGGAAGAGGGGAGGGGGGAAGAGGCAACTGCAGTGGGTTGTATCTCAGCTATAGAGCTTTTTATAATTCAGCCTCGAAAGAATCAGACTCCTTGAGACTGGGAAGATAGTTCAGTAGGTGAAGTGCTTGCCTCACAGCCATGAGGACCTGAGTTACCTCAACCCACATAAAAAGCTGGATGCAGCGGTACATAAGTACACAGTGGTAATGTGTGCTTGTGTTCACATGGGACATAGTGGTCACATCCCAAGAGGAGAAGACGTGTGCATTCCTAGGGTTCAAGGCCTAATTGGTGAGCTCCAGGCCAACAGGAGACCCTGTCTCAGAGACAATAGAGTGTGTTCTTAGGATAACACCTTAGAGCAGTGGTTCTCGGCCTTCCTAATGTAGTCTGATTCCTGCATGTGACAGTTCCTCATGCGCCGACCCACAACCGTAAAATTAATTTTGTGGCTACTTCATAACTGTAATTTTGCTATTACTATGAATTTTATGTAAATATTTTTGGGGATAGAGGTGGCAACAAAGGTAGAACTGCTGCTCTCCATGGTACACTGGACTACACGGACGCAGACACAGGGGAAACAGACAGAAGCAAGCCTCTCTTACTAGCGGGTGAAGGGCATGTTAGTTAAGGTGTCCAAATAAATCTCAATGTGTCACCAGCATGAGCTCACTGAAGCCTGAAAACAAACCTCCCCAAGTCAGGACTCGCATTGTACCCGTATTCAAATGAGGAAGCTGAGATGGAGGGACAGAAGGGGACTCATCACACATCTCACCTATAGCCATAGCCATCGCTGTGACAGTGCTGGCATCATACTGTAACCCTTGGGCATGGTGCACAGTGGCAAGCCCCAGCATGAATAATGGATGAGGTTGAGCAGGGTTAGCAAGTCACCAGATGACCCAGCTACTCCCCGAAAGCAAGCTTGTCTCCTAAAGTTATGTCTCTAGCATCCAGGATAAGTCTATTTAATGATTCAATTCAGGTAAGTATTTTTCCCCTCTCCAAGGAATTTTAAGCAACAGAGTCACAAGCTCCCTGAAAGGCCTCCAGCAGAGGGGTTTCTGGGTCATGTTCTCACCTGCAGAGACTCTGGGGGGATGAAAGAAAGTGCTGAGAGTTTATTTATTTCTTCCAGCATAGTTGGCCAGCCTAGGACAAATACTGATGTCATCTGTAATTAGCAGAGGCCCCTGACTGCCTGGTCCCAGTGTGGACCGGCTGCTCTGTGGGCAGAGAGAGTCTCGGAGCTGGGTTCCCACTGAGATGTTCTAATTACCACTTAGGAAAACAAGCTTTTTGATGTTGTATAGACAGTTGTCAACATCTTCCCAGCAGGGCAAATAACTGTTAACACAACTCCCAGCCAGGGAGGGGCTTTCCAAAAAAGAAAGACTTCAGCAACAGGGCCTGGGGACCTAGAAATTAGAATCCATCTTCATTTCCGACTATCTTGTCCCTGAAGCCCCTGAATACTGCCTATTGCCATGGAATCAGAGCACCCAGAGAAAGAGGTTCAATGTCTGATGGCTTACAGCAGAGTGTGAGCTACTACCAATAACATTCACAATAGACCATTTGAAGGAAGAGAATAAGGCCTATCTTGAATCTCCTGTGGCAGGGTTTCTCTGAGCCTCTGAGAGAATGAGAGAGATTTCTAACAGAGTTCATTACTGACAGACTGTCCAGTTTCATGGCATTGCTGCTGCTTGCAAGTCTCCCAGTAAGAGACAAGGCATGCAGCAGGGTGCCACCAAGGTTATTTGAAAGAATTAGAAGGCAGTTAAGGGAGGTGTGGCCTTGCTGGAGGGGTGTGGCTTTGTTGAAGGAAGTATGTCACTGGGGGTGGGCTTTGAAGTTTAAAATTCACAAGCCAGGCCCAGTGTCACTCTCTTCCTGCTGCCTTCCAGTCCAGATATAGAACTCTTAGCTACTTCTCCAGCACCATGTCTGCCTGTATGCTGCCATGCTCTCACCATGATGATAATGGACTGAACCTCTGAAACTGTAAGCCAGCCCCAGTTAAATAAATAAGAGTTGCTGTGGTCATGGTGTCACTTCTCAGCAGTGGAAACCTATCGAAAACACCTTCTCTACACTACTGCTTGTCAGCATGGCCTCTCTCCTACTTTCAGTTTTCCCTTTTTTTGAGACAGTCTGTCACTATTGCCAGGGCTCACCCTCACGATAGCACAGGTTGACCTCCAAATCATAATTGCCATGCCTAAACTTCCTGAGTGTTGAGGTCACCAGCATGTGCCACTGCTTCCAGCTTGGACCTCCAGCATCCTCCTGTTTCTGCACACAAATCCCTGCATGTTTACAGCCTTTTCCTTTACCCCAACTAAACCCACAGCACAGTCACGTCTGCCAATGGCTGCCTCCTGAGAAGCTGTTGTATGTTCCCACTGTACCCATGAAGGAGCTGGGGGGTCTCCTGGTTCCCGGTTTCTCTCTTCTCAGTTGTCAGCCTTCTCCCACTGATACTCATGGGTACCACCATTCAGCAAACAATGCCCTGCTCTCT
>NC_034601.1:7845656-7857454 GCF_900095145.1 Mus pahari | reverse complement strand
ACACACACACACACACACACATACACACAAACACACACAGGTACTCAGGCTTATTGAAGTCACCTGCCAATCTCCCAGCAGCTCTTTTTTATGGAAGATGTTGGAAGCTAGTTAACAGCCTGCCTTTCTATCCACCTCAAGTCTCACCTTCATCCAAAGTGACTTTAGTTTTCAAGGACACTGACCATGTCAGGAGAAAGGATGGATGACCTCTGTGACATCCCTCAGATACCTCCCTCCCCACCCCCTGCTATGGTCTGGGTCATTTGGATGAGTTCCTTCTGCCCTAGGCTTCTGGTGGTGGAAAGAGACTCAAGTGGGATTTATCACAGTGCCACCATTCTGACCACACACCAGAAGGGCCTTGATGGCAATATGACCAGATCCAACCACAGAGACACTGTCCTAGGCTGAGTGGGAGGAGGATGCGCCCTCTTCTGGCTGGAGTGTGCCTGGGAAGTGTGCAGTAAGCAAAGAAGATGCTGCAGCAGAAACTAGAACAGAGCACAAGGAAGAGAGAAAGATGAGACCAGCATGAGGGCCTGGGTCTAGCCTTGCCTGAAGCTTTCCAGAGACAGACTGGGAGCTGAGCCAACAACGGTTCCTTTTTTGCTTAAGCTTATTATCAAATGTTTGCAAACTGAAAGGGCCCCAGCTGATACCCAGTCTGACAAGTTTACCTCAGCTTCCACAATCCTCTCCATTCTGTAGTCAGTCATCCCTATTGCTGAACTGGAGGCTGGGTGAGGAGACTGTAAGCATGGAGTGGAAGCAATGCCCACCAATCAAGATAGCACAGACACACAGTAAAGGTGGCAGAAGCCAGGACTTCCCTGCTTGTTGGATGTGGTACTTGGAAGCACAATTATGATGCTGTGACCATCTCCCAGATCTCAGAGACATGGCGATGAGCAGTAAAAATGGGCTTCCTATGCCAGATATTTATTAAAACCTATAGCATATATGCCTGATCAGACCGTGGAGCCTGCCATCCCTACCTGATTGTTTAAAAAGATGACACCCATCCCAGTTTGATCATAACAGGAGATTGCCGCTTGAGTGGCTTTTATTCTGTCAGATAGAATCTACTCTTCTATTTTTCAAAGTTGAGGGCATTTGAGGTATGTAAGTTGATGCCTAGGCTTATGAGCTGCCCACACAGTCAATGTTTCTTCCTTATTCATTCAGTAGTGGGTTCTACAGAGATGTCTGTATGTGGACATGAGAAATCCATAGTGTGCTGGACCAGGAGCCTCAGAGTCACATGCCAAACGCTGATGTGTGACACGGTTCCTGGGGACAGGAGAGCCGGCACCCACTCATTCCAGATGGGGAATGAAGCCCACCACAGACTAGAGCCCAGATAACCACCGATGTCCAATTAGGGGAATCAGTGGGTTTTACTGGGATTTGGGTGAGCGGCAGTCACTTACAGGAGGAGACATGAGTCACAGGCAATGGTGTGGCCAGTGCCCACCCCAGCATGGATGACAGAATGAAAGATGAAGAAAGATGTGGCTGAGTGGACCTGGGTCTGCAGTAGAGTGGAGGTGCAGACAGGGGGTGTCCTGACTATTCACTGTGAACACTTTGCTACATGTCATCAAGTTTGAAGTTTCATTTAAAGGTGTTGAAAAGAAAAAGGGCACCTGGACTCAGGATTCTGTTTCTCCCCAGTGTAGAAGCGTGACAGCCATCAGTGGCATTTGCCAAGTGACAGGCAGCAAAGCACTGTGCTCTGAACTTTACATCCACGGCCTGTTTAATTTGCACAAGAATCCGGTGCTCTTATTTCTCCTGCCTTGGATTTGAAGGCGTGAACCCTAGGGCTGAGGGTGACAGCTCATCCAGCTACACCAGCAACAGCAAGAACTCAGAAGCCTCCCTAGTCCATCATACTGTCCATGACAAAGTTGGGGGACCATGTGGGAGAACCCCCTTGAAAG
This sequence comes from Mus pahari, assembly GCF_900095145.1. Taxonomy (NCBI): domain Eukaryota; kingdom Metazoa; phylum Chordata; class Mammalia; order Rodentia; family Muridae; genus Mus; species Mus pahari. The sequence continues at coordinate 7,855,508 of NC_034601.1, read as the reverse complement.
GCAGCTGCTCCCAACCTCCCCACACCCAGAATCAGGTGATATTTGCCACTATGTCCCCTCACACAGCTCCTGTGCATACCACCTGACATACTAACCTGGTAGACCAGGGCCTTCCTGTGATCCTGCCACGGCCCCAGGAACTCACCCATTTATTGGAACTCAGATTTCTTTGCTCATGACTGACTGCCTCTACCAAACTCCATAGAGTTTGCTCCATAGAGTTTGGATTGTCACATACCACCCCTGTCTGTCCCTCACGAGGGTTCAGGAGGACATGTTGCATGGAGAACTAGCTCAGTCGGGAAAGTGCTTGCCACAGTGTGTGAAGATGCATCCCCATCTAAGGACATCAACTGCTCCTTGTAATCCTAATTCTGCACAGGCAGAGTGCTTGATCCCTGAGAGTCACTGGCCAGTCAGCAGAGCTCCAGAGGAAAATGACAGAGCAGAGCCTGTGTCCAAAAAAATAAATGTTGGCAGTGTTGACAAACAATGGTAGAGGTTGTCCTCTGGTCTCTATACACATGCCCACATATCAGCACATATACACGTGCATGCACACATACAAATACACACAAAGAAGTGTTGGTTGGTTGATAAACTCAAAAGATATATTCATGTATGTATGTATGTATGTGCATATTTACACATATATGTATAAGATGTGTGTGTGTGTGTGTGTGTGTGTGTGTGTGTGTGTGTGTGTGTCTGACTGATCCCCTTACCCTAGATGTTTGCATGTATAGTTTGGAGAACAGCAGTAGTCATGGTTTCTGTTCGAATGGAGCATCCTGGGTGAAAGATGACTATTATACACTGCTGTGTAACATCATGTCAGTGTTTCCAAGTACCTCTCATACTTCTGAAGGTGAAGGATCTCAGAGCGACAACTGAGCGATTCTAGATCAGGGCATCTCATGTTGTTTTGAACAGTCACCTGAAGGCTTCTTTAAGCCTTCATGGCCTTCATGTGGTCACCCATGTGGCCCTTGTCAGGTGTCCTCAACATGTGAATCTCAGTGTCTTGGACATGATGGCTGGAATTGATTCAAAATCAATGACCCAAGAGAGACTCTTCATAAAACCATTGTCTTTCAAACCTGACCTTAAAGTCCCACACACCGCCTCTGTCACAGAAACTCTCCAGCAATGTGGGAAGAGACCAGACAGGGCATGACTATCGGGAGATAGAACGCATCCAGAGCCATCCTGAGGACTGGCTACCCAGTGAGAGATACTGATGAGTCAACTGCCACACACACGAACACACAACTGTAACCTGAGGCCTGTGTTCTCCAAGTGTAGAGCATGGTGGTGGGAGAGAGTAGATTGGGTGGGGACCAGCACTTGGAGGAAACTAGTGGACGAATTAGCCAGAGAATGAGGAAGGAGAAGAGAGAACTATGAGCTCTTAACCCACAGCTTTGCCCACGGTGGGAAGCCTCAGATGCAGGGATACCAAGACTGTCCCTCAGTGGGTCTAGGTGGCCAGAGTGAAGCCTGGACATTAGGGATTTTCACGGAAGCCGAAGGAGAGAGCAAGTTGCCCAGATGGTTCAGTAGTAGTCTAAATCTAAGCAGGGCCAGAGGAAGGGAGAAGGAAATGCCCATTAGAGAACTGGACTAAGATAAAGGCTGTGTGTGAACACCTCCTGCTCCCAGACGAGAAGACCAAAAGGTCATTGCAGTTGGAATCAGTGTAATTATAAAGCTGTCTGAAATGCCAGCCAGGGTCAGCCTGGTGACCTGTCCCTCCATGCCTGGCAGGGACTCTCAGACAGGAGGCGTGATCTGCGGAAACTCTACTAACCTCCTGACATTCAGATTCTGTGTGTGTAGGGAGAAGGGGAGGCATTCTGTGCCATGCCTGGACTCTTTTATCTCCAGCAGAACCTATGAATTCCTTTCCAAGACAGCCTAGGCCATTGACAGCTCGTCCCACCTCTGCAGCGACGTGGAAAGGTTATTTCCCGCCTCCCACTTTTAGCCCCACATTAAGCACAGGGGGTTTCTTCCTCTTCCGTCAGTAATGATCCCCTGCCTCCCAATAGGTGACTTCTGGGTGTCTTTCTTGAGCAGAGGAGATGGTGACTCATAGCTCAGCAGACTGCAATCATTAGTATTGAGGTAAAGGCCCCACTGTCAGCCTTGCCCCTTGATACCCTATGCTTACTGAGAAGAAACGGATGCTACAGGGTTTAACCAGGAGCACAGGAACCAGAAACTAATACTTCAGATTCAAGGATTGGAAACTGGGCATAATGTTCCACTGAAGCCTTGGAAATGGAAAAATTAGAACTAAAAAGATAGTTTAAGAAAATCCACTTAATGCCGGGTATAGTGGAGTGTGTCTCCGATCCTAGCACTTGGGAGGTAGATCAAGGCCAGCTTGATCTATTCTCTCCCACCACCATGCTCTACACTTGGAGAACACAGGCCTCAGGTTACAGTTGTGTGTTCGTGTGTGTGGCAGTTGACCCGTCAGTATCTCTCACTGGGTAGCCAGTCCTCAGGATGGCTCTGAGTTCAAGGCCAGCTTGTTCTACAAAGCTAGTTTCAGGACAGCCAGAACTCCACAGAGAAACCCGGTCTCAAAAAACCAGAACAATAAAATAAAATCTACTGTTGAGGTGGCCAATAAGTGGCACACAGCATCTCCCCTCCATTATATGCATACCATACAGCAGGGCTGAGAGCCATCCTGTTCCAGAGGACCAGGGTTCAATTCCCAGCACCTACACAGTGCCTTGCAAATGTTTGTAATATCAGTCCCAGGGGACCCAATACCCTTTTCTGGCCTGTGTGTATATGATGCAAAGGCACACTTTCAGGCAAACACCCATATGGACACATTAAATAAAAAATCATTAAAATCTTGGAAAAAGTGTGTCTGAGCAACACCTACCTCTGAGTCCGCCTCAGGGCTGCATTCCAGGCAACCATTACTATCTAAGTTAGGGTTTTACTGCTGTGAAGAAACACCATAACCACAGCAACTCTTATAAAGGACAGCATTTAACTGGGGCTGGCTTATAGTTTCAAAGGTTCAGTCCATTATCATCATGGCAGGAAGCATGGCAGCATCCAGGCAGACATGGTGCTGGAGAAGGGGCTGAGAGTTCTACATATTAATCCAAATGCAGCCAGAAGGAGACTGTCATCTGCACTTGGCAGAGCTTGATCATAGGACATCAAAGCCTACCCCCAAGTGACACACTTCCTCCAACAAGGCCACAATCCTCCAAGGCCACACCTTCTAATAGTGCCGTTTCCCATGGGCCAAGCATATTCAAACCACCGCAACTATCAATTGTGGTTTTCACTCAAGATCTGCATTTTTTTAATATAGTAAAATTATATCAGAATTTCAGCCTTTCACACTGCCCATATTCTAGGAGCATAGTACTCCCATGTGGTCATCTGTATTCACACGGAATGGAACATTACAATCATTGCAGACAGATTCAATGACATCATCACCTTAGAAATGCATTTCCCACATGACAGTAATTCATCTGTCATTGTCAGTTATGTGTGTGTGTGCTACATTAGCCACTTTGGTTTCTAAAGTGTCTTATGTAGCCCAGGGTAACTTCACACTTGCTACGTAGCTGAGGATGACCTTGAACCCCGATCATCCCAAGTGCTGGGATTACAGGTGTAATCCCAACACTCCTAGGGCTTCCCATATGCTAGGCAAGTGACTCTACCCTCTGGTCTACATCCCAGCGCACAGCAGCCACCTTAATAAAGACATTCATTCATGTTACTTCAGTCTCTTTTATTTGTTATAAAAGATACAATCCAAGGACCTCCCCAGATGCCCCAAACTGCACATAACAGCAAATGCCTTGTTTATATGCCTTCCATTCCTACAAAGCTGTGATAGAGTTTAGCCCATCGTTAGCACAGTGAGATTAGTAATAACTAATGATTAAAATAATTAGAACAATATAGGATGGCTCTTTAAAATTTATGAATTTGTTCTATAATTTTCTCTTTAATATGTCATGCTACATTTGGCCACAGAAAGTGAATGCATGGCTGCAGAGAAGAAACCCAGTACTGTTTTCCTCTACTCGGTGTGAAGGGAACGCAGTCATAGGCGCTCTCGAGAGTCAACGGGGCTGGAAGGAGGTGCTGCTTCCTGTATGCTCTGAACCTGAGCACTGGCAAGCATCCTTCCCCCAGGCTGGTGTGTGTGCTGTGCGGGACTCACTGTGGACCTCACTTCTAGCCTCCATAAGTCCCCCCTGGCACCTCCAGCAACAGAGGTAGAGGGACATGGCCTGTAGGATTCTGCGACCTGTCATGCTCCCCGTCTAGCAATTTTCCCATAGAAATCCCCTCTTCCTCTGCCTGTCATCAAAGCCACAGAGTCTGTGGCTGGGGTTTCTTGCAGCTTCTAGACAGATGGAGCTCAGATGCTTGGCTTCAAGAAGCAATACATGAACAAGAAGCCAAAGCTCACTCAGTTGAACCCCAAGATGTTCGGACTTACTTGTTTAGCAGCTGACCTCGCTTATCCTGACTATTCTGCCAAATGCTGAGGTCTGCACATGCCAACGGCCAACTGAGGTTCGTCCTTGACAGAGTCAAAAGGATTGGAAAAGAATTTGGAATGAGGTAACTTTCCCACTGTGTGGTTCTGCGTGAAGCCTTACGGGTGCACCTCTTCACCTGGGATGAAGGACGTGACTTGTCAACACCACAAGAAATGACTTCACTTTCCGATGCTCTGCTGTGGAAATCCTGTGCTAAGGGGAATTTTGTCTAAGAGGAAACCATTTGTTCTTTGTTTCTTTGAGACAGGGTCTGACAACGCAGCCCTGACTGGCCTGGAACTGTTCTCTGTGACAGGGTCTGACAACGCAGCCTCGGCTGGCCCGAAAGTGTTCTAGGATGGCATTTGCCTGCTTCTGCCTTTTCAGGGATGGGATGAAACCACCATGTCCTGCAGAGGGAAACATTTGCATCTTCTATGTAGCCCTACCTGGGAATTTTTCAGGTGGCAAGGTTCCCACCAGAAGGGGTATGTCAAAAACCTTTGTTACTTGTTGCCACAGAAGATCACAGACCTGTGTGGTAGCACAGCTGTTAAGAGCACAGACTGATCCCACAAAAACCAGAGTTTGGTTCCCAGTGCATAAGAGTGCCTGTAACTCCAGTTCCAGGAGCTCTGGTGCCCTCTTCTGGCTTTCACAGACACCTGAGCTCACATACACAGACCCCTCCCCAAACTGCCACACACAGAGACATAAGTAAAAAGAAAGAAACGTACTGACTCACATTCAAGTGCTCCTTCCTCAGAACTACTGACTCAAGATTGGGAACTAATGAATGAATGAATAGGCACTTGGTTCCTTGAAGGTGTTACCAGTGTTAAGAAGGCACCTGTTATTGCTTCAGCTCTAGCATAGACCACAGTCTGGCAGAATATGGACTTGGTGCCTATCGTTGGATAGGTACGTCCTATGTCAGTGAGTATAAGGGCTATGTTCATCTGTGTTGGAAACTGCTGGTTCCCTTTAAGATGAAACAATTAGTGTTCCCAGCTTGCTCCCTAAAAACCAAGGCTCTCAGTATTCACAAGCTAAACAGCCCATGTCCTGGACTGTCATCCCACCACACAGAATATGGTTGTAACAGCATGCTGGATCCTGTCTAAAGCAGTCGGCACCTTCCATTTCTAGGCACTGGATGAAGAAGCCTGAACCATAGAGAAAGACCATAGGGAGAGGGGTCATGTCTTCCAGCGGTCCCTTCTGCAGGGACCAGGAGTGAAGCCATTTTAGTCACAAGTGAAGTTTGAAGGAAATGAGACTTGGTAAGAGTGAGAGATAGTCTGTGCTCTGCCGCCACAGCCACTCACAATACCAAGACTTTAAAGACCCAGCTGTGTCCCTCAGTAATGAATCCTGTCTAACCCCTTTAAACACAAGCATTCCTTAACCTGTTTCGTTGTAAAGCCCTTTCCCGCTAGGTAGCCCCAACCACCCAGCAGTCACCCAATCCATCTCCTCTTATTTTGGGTGCTTGGACATTTTCTCATCTCCCACTCTGGTAGTTTGAATAGGAATGTCTCTCCCCACTCCTTAGACTCATGTATTTGAATGCTTGGCCAAAGGGAGTGGGTGGCACTAATAGGAGGTGTGGCCTTGTTGGAGGAAATGTGTCACTGTTGGGGTAGGTGTTGAGGTCTAAGAAGCTCAAGTTTGACCAGTGTGTCACAGTAGTCTTCTGCTGCCTACAGATGAAGATGTAGAGCTCTCAACAGAATCTGCCTACATGCTGCCATGTTTTTCACCATGTCAATGATGGACTAAACCTCTGAAACTGTAAACCAGCATCAATTGTTTCCTAAGAGTTGCCATGGTCATGATGTCTTGTCTCTTCACGATAAAACCCAAACTAAGACACACACGCAGTACAGTTGAGCCCTGTGATACAGTTCCAACAGAAAAGGCATTGAGTTAGAGTACAACCTGACCTGCCTCGAACACTTCTCCCCATGATGTTTCAGCCACCCACCAGATGAGCAGAGCAGGCTCTGAATGAATAAAGGAGCTCTGTAGAGCTATGGACAGGAGGAATCTGGAACCTTTCCTGACTCTCTTGTGGACCGGTGATGTGCGCCACTTGTCTGTTGTGGTGTGACTGTGAGATTGTCCTCAGCAGTTGTGTGTTTGAACTCTTCACCCCCAGCTTGTTTTGGGAGGCTACTGAGCCTTTAAGAGGGGGAGCCTCTCTGCAGGAAGTGAGTCCTGGCAGGAAGGGGTGAGTCTTGAGCTTTTATTCCCTGGTCCCACTTCCTGTTAGCTCTCTTTTTTGCTGACTGTATATTCGATGCTACCAACTGCCTCTAGCCCTGGCCTTCAGGCCTTCATTGTGAGTGAGGCAAAGCAAACCCTCCCTTCCTTCCTTGTTTCTTTGTGTCTCATGTTTAATCACAGTAGCAAGAACTGTCACTAATGCAGCGTAATGGAATTTTATTCACGTGTTGAAAGCCTGAACCTCAGTGTGGCTGTACTTGGAACTTCAGACAACGCTCAGGTCTACATCTCACCATTTCTGTTGCCAAAAAAAAAAAAAAAAAAAAGAGCAACTTCTGCCTCTGGTTGGAAAAGCCTACATGGAAATCTCTGGCTGTAGGGCATCAAGCTTTGCGGGGCTGCTGTCCTGGTGATGGAACCCATAGGGCTCTGTGAAGTGTCTCACTTTGGCTGGCAATCGCAATGGATATTTTGGCAAATACCTACTGAGCACAAGTCAGTATTGGCACTACAGGAATGTGGTGCTGTCCAGCAGCTGCTGTGATAAATTATGCACACTGTCGACTTCAAAACTATCTCTTGAAATTCTTATTTCTTTCTGAGTCTCCAAGGAGGACATGGACAGTCAGGCCCTTCTATAAGAACAAGCATGCTCCAAGACCTTAGCTCCTTTGTCAAAGCTGACTGCTCCACAACTAGATGCATGGCCTAAACTGGACAGATCAGACTCTCCTTTGGGCCGTCCTGTCTCTAACTGTGCTGGTCTTCTCCTGGAGACAGTATTTGTCTGGGACCAAGGATGACCACTGCCCAGTGTTCTGAAGACAAATTAAAGAGAAGAACAGAACAGAAGGGAAGCCAAGGTGAGACACTGGAAAGTGAGACTCTTGGTTCACTTCCTGTGTCCTGAGAGACTCACACGGTGGGCACAATGCCCATAGTCAACCGTATGATGCCCCTGCATCCTATGTCAAATTTCCTCCATCCTAAAGGTTACAATGAAAGAGTCTGTTAGTGTGTATGAGGATCCAGCTGATTTTCTTCCTTCCTCATCAGTCTTGAGCCTCTTCCATAGCCCTGTGGTTGGCCCTCATCCTCCTGGGAGTCTCATCTCCTCATCTATAAAACATGAACAGTAATAATGACTGCATGGGTTTATGAAACAAGTTAAAATAATTCTGAAAGTATAGAAAAACTATTATTATGTATCACCCCTCTTTTGGTAGAAAATAAATTACTTAATAGCAAAGACTGTGTGTGTGTGTGTGTGTGTGTGTGTGTGTGTGTGTGTGTGTGTGTGTAATTCCTACCACTTAAAGCTCAGGACTTGACACATGCAAGAGTGTCAGAGGGATGAGTAGTGGATACTTGATGAGTTCCTGCCATGGATGAACTTGTAGTACTTCAGGCTCCTAGAGACAGTTAGATAGTGTGTGTGTGTGTGTGTGTGTGTGCGTTCGTGTGCATGTATGTTTGTACATATGCGTATGCATGTGAGGGTTCAGACACACATATGATACAACATGCAACTTCAGATGTGATTCCTTGCCTTCAACCTTGTTGGAGGCAGAGTGTCCTTCTGTTGTTAGCTGTCTTATTCCAAACTAGTTTACCCATGAGCTTCTGCAATCTTCCTGTCTCCTCTTCCCATCTTACTTTAGGAACATCAAAGATTCAGATTTGCATTGCTGTGTTTGGCTTTTACATAGATTCTGGTGATTCAAACGCAGGTCCTTTCGATTACATGGTGTCTTAGTTAGGATTTTACTAATATGAACAGACACCATGACTAAGGCAACTTTTATAAGGACAACATTTAGCTGGGACTGGCTTACAGGTTCAGAGGTTCAGTCCATTATCATCAAAGCAGGAGCATGGCAGCATCCAGGCAGACATGGTGCAGGAGGAGCTGAGAGTTCTACATCTTCATCTGAAGTCTGCTAGGAGAAGACTGGCTCATGGGCAGCTAGGAGGAGGCTCTGTAACTGCTCTGAAACTGGAAGGCATTGGCAGAGCAGATGGGCTGCTGGGGAGCAGCAGGCAGAGCCTCCTGCCTGCCCTACATCTGCTCCCTGGAAGTCCCTGGAGCTGGAGCTGATGTGGAAACCAGGGACAGGACAGGAACTCTACCTGCCACCTGCTTGGCATGCAAGCCTTTCTTTACAGCAAGGGTTGGTGACAGGAGCCTCCCACAGACATGCAGATTCCTCTTGCTCACCCAGTTTAATCAGGTGGAGGTGCCAAGCCCCAGCATGATCACCTACAGATGCCACATGGGCAGACGCCACCCGCCACCTGCGTACACCTCGGCCTCTGCTCCCCACTCCACCCAAGGTTCTAGGGCATCGCTTTGCTTGCTGCTGCTTTTATTTTAATTAAAGCAGATGATTCATCAATGTGGTCAAATGCTCAAACAGCAGCAGAAGATATAGACAGATATAGATGCAGATATAGCCTCAAAGCTCCTTTTGCATTACAGTCCTCCAAGGCCACCTCCCTGTGGCCTTCACCACTTCAGTCTCTTAGCCTTCCAGAAAAACTCTCTGCATACCCAAATCTAAGAATCTATTTTAAAAGCACAGGCACACACATTTTTCTCTAGTTAATGTGACATGTTGGGACCTTCTCAGTGTCCCTTGGTGTGGAGAGAGTGCTTCCTGTGCTGCCCCAGGATTGTGTGATGTCATTTTGTTATTGCCTAGAATGGGTGATGGCCCCACCCAGTGCCTCGGTAAGCACTTCATATCACCTGGATTTGCTTCAGATGCAGGGAGCTTCATAGAAAGCCAGCTCCTGGAGGCAGAATGACTGGGTCAAATGTTACCTTTACTTTTAATTTCAATAAGTGTCAGCAACTTACCACTGGAAATTGTGTAGATTGCCAGGGCACGTTTCCTGCTCCGTTTCCCGGTGTGGGGTGTTCAACTGTCGCCAAGAGTCTGAACTTTCCTTTAGCTCCTGCAGTGTACCCTCCTCCTGTCTTCTTTTAGGTTTGTTGAAGGATTACTTTCTTGCTTTTTCTAGGGTATAATTTCCATCCTTGTGTTGGTATTTTCTCTTTATTATCCTTTGAAGGGCT
>NC_034601.1:7800156-7845645 GCF_900095145.1 Mus pahari | reverse complement strand
TTTTTCCCTGAGGTGGGTTTCCTGTAAGCAGCAAAACATTGGGTCCTGTTTGTGTAGCCAGTCTGTTAGTCTACATCTTTTTATTGGGGAATTGAGTCCAGTGAAATTAAGAGATATTTAGGAAAAGTAATTATTGCTTCCTGTTACTTTTGTTGTTAGAGTTGGGATTCTGTTCTTGTGGGCACAGCCCCGCCCAGGAGTTATAAGTCAGAATTATGAGGCTGGCAGCCTAAAGCGTTTTTAGAAAAAAAAAATCATGTGGATAATATGAATAATGCATGCTCACATAAGTGATTGAAACAAGTGCCCAAAAATAAAGAGAAGGTTTGACAACGCCAAATTTGTGATAAATGTGGGATGCACAGGCAAAACCGTTGTTCTGGGCTGATTGCTTGGTTTTTTTGTTTGTTTGCCTTATACAGTTGCTTATGTGTTTGGTGTATGTGTGTATATGTGTATGCCAGTATGTATGTGCATGTATGCAGGAATATGTGGAGATCAGTGCTTCCCAAGGATCCATGCACACATGTCCAGGTACACATGCCCATACGGTTTAAAGGAGATTGCCAGTATCTTCTGTGGTTCTCCATCTTATTCCCTTGAGACAGGGTCTCTCATTAAACCTGGAACTTGTGGTTTAGAGTTAGACTTGTTGGTGGTCAATGAGTGCTAATGATAGTCCTGTCTCTGTACACCTTGTCACAGTTCCAGTCACAAATGGCCATCCCAGCTTTTATAGGGGTGCTGGGGATTTGAACCTGGGTCCTTATGCTTGCATTGCAAGCATTTCTACCCACTGAGCCATCTTCCCAGTCCCCACCTTGTTTGTTGAGGCAGAGTCTCTCTTTGGCCTGGTTCTCATCAACCAGGCCAAGCTGGCTGGCCAGCAAGCCCCAGGGGCCTGCTGCCTGTCTCCATCTCCTCAGTAATAGGCTGCAGCAGGTTTCTGAGGATGCCATCATGCCTGGCTTTGTTTTTAACCTGAGTTCTGGGGATCCAGCTCAAATCCTCACACTTGCAAGCACTCTGCTAACTGAGCCATCTCCCCAGCCCCATACTCTTTTAATTTTAGCACGCTCACTGAGTCTTATGGTTTGAATCAGAAATGTCCCCATAAGCTCATGTTTAGGGAGCTTGTTTCCCAGTAACAGTGATATCTGGGGGATCTTTAGGAAGTGGTACCTAGTTGGCAGAAGTGGGCTGGGCCTTTGAAGATTATAGGCTGGTGCCAGTCCCTACCACTCAGTAAGCCAGGCTCCATCCATTACGTCATCATGGCCCCACTACCATGATGACCTCCTCCTCTGTGGTGATGGACCAGCACACCCACCTTCCACCCTGGAACCATGAACCCATATGCCCTTTCTTCCCTTGTCTCTCCATGAACACCTAGGCTCCCATGTGATGGAGGGCAAGAGATAACACATCGGATCAAGCAGTAGTCCCAGAGAACAGAGGCTCGCTAATAATTTTTTTTGTTTTTTATATTTTCATGCATAGAGATGTTGATGCTCTAGAAAGTTTTAAACCCTCACTTCCATCTTCCATGTCCCCTTCCCTCCTTCATTCTGTCCTACCTTCTTCCTTCTCCCTCTCCTTTCTCCTCTCCCTCCCTCTTCCCTCCCTCCCTCCCTCCCTCAGTTTCTTTCATTTGCTGCCCCTTCTTTCTAATTTGGTTCAGATTGGGAAGGACCAAAGACTTGGGCCTCATCCCAACATTTGACTATGTCTCCATCTTTTGCTCTAAGGAATGTCGCTGAGGCAGCTGTCTGCACTTGACTCTCTTTCAGGCCCTGTAAAAATAATGATGTAATGCACATTCAAAAGATTCATTTTTCTAGTCTAATTTTGGGCCTTTCGGCATGTCTTGTGGTTGCAGCCCTATGCCCTTTCTCCATTAAAAAAAGGACTTAAAAAATACTTTATGATCTCATTGATATACTATTAGTATAAAATTGGCATAACAAAATTATTATTATACATTCAAACTTTCTCCTCGAGCCGAAAGTTCATGTTTTTCCCCCCACATCCTTGTAAATCTTGGCCTGGTGTTTACTAGGTATAATGGAGAAGCTGGCCTCAAGTGAACAGAGCCTGCCACATTGCAGTCATTACCGTTCTTTATTTTAACAGCAATGAGCTCATACTGAATGTCTTCCCATGAACGTCCTTCACCCTTGGTATGCCATAGCTGCTTCTACAAACAAGAAGGAGTTTGCTCTTAGTGAACTTACTAAGTCCCATGGCTTGGCTCTGACAATGTCTGTTCATTCTTATTCCTGCCCCGACCAGTGCACAGCTGTGGCCTCTATACATTCTCTGCCTGGTTCCATTCTCTGAGAATGGTTCTAGGTCACAGCTCCCAGCATGGGTTATCCAGAGAGAGGGAGGACAGACTGCTAAAGAAACGCCTGCCAGGATGGTGACGGTTGATGTGGCTGCTCACGTCCCATTCCAAATTAGTCTCATGTGCCTGCTGATGCTCAACCCAACTCCCATCCTGCCTTGCAGTGCCCACTGGGAACATCTCCCAAATAGACCATTGTACCCACATCTTTGTCTTGTAAGATACATACAGTGAGCAGTTAGATTGCTTTTTATAGCACACAAATAATCCATGTTCAAGCAAGTAGATATTTGTGGACTGCTTTTTAATTGATATATAGATGTGCATATTGATGGGGACCACTGTTATTCGGATACATGAGCACTGTGTGTGATGCTTGTATCAGGTGAATGACCTTACCCCTTCCTTAAGCTGCACTGGCGTGTGGGACTAAGTCTGCATCTTTCTGCCCTTGAGGCTTGGTACCCATTTTCTCTGTCCCTCTCTCACCCCTGCCCTTCCCACCCTCTGAAGGAAGACCTGTGTCTTTTCTCTTCCTCCATGACATCAACTGCTTTATTCTTGTGGATTGATGCTTTTGTTTTTAAAGCAAATTCTCAGGACTACAGTGGCCAGGTCAAGGGCTATGTTTTGCTTGCTTTTGTTATCAAGCAACACTACTGTTAGAGTTTATCTGCACTAGAGACCAGTTATTCTTAGCCTGCAAACACTGGGGCTCCCTTCCCTGACCCCTTCCATCTCTCTCTTAGTGTGTAGTGTATGTATGTGATCATGTGGTTCTGTAGACATATGCGCATGAGTGCAGAAGCGGAGGGCAGTGTCACATGTCATCCTGGGTGGCTCTTCTTCTTGTTTTTTTGAGACAGAGTTCGTCACTGAACCTGAAGCGTACTGATTGGCTAGACTTGCTGAGCAGTAAATGCTGGGATCTGCCTATCTCCATCAGCTCCTCTGCCCCTGGCAGTGGCGATGGGGATTTGAACTTGAGTCTTCATCCTTGTTTAACAGGCACGTTACCCAGCGAGCCATCCCCTTCCTCTCTCTCTTTTTTGAGATTGAGCTTTACTCTGTAGATCAGACTTGCTGGGAAATTATGGTCCAGGTACCTTAGCCTCTCAAATGCTGGGGCTGTGAGCATTCACGCTCACACTCACTTTTCATGCTCCTCTTCTGGGGTTACATTTTCTGCCCCCTCCTGAGACTACCCTCATTCAGTACCAACACCCCAGAGAAGCTGTGCCTTGTTGGCACCCAGTGCAGCCAACACAGCCTTTCTCCTTGAGTGGCCATGGGAGGCTTGAGTTTGTGCTCATTTGGAGGATAGCTTTCAGGCTCCAAAAACTTCAGTTCTGTGTGGTTTCTTTTGTCTTCATTGTGAAGTAATTCTCTGCTAGCAAAGAGTTGAAGGCATTCTGCTGAAAGTCTATACCAACAGGAGATGTTTACTGTCTGTGCTTTATCAGAAAGACACATGCAATATAATGTAAATGCATACCAGAAACAGCTGTGTGATTTATAACTTATGAATGTACAGTTTATGTTATGAGCCATTTAAATAAGATGTCCACTGATTTCTGCTTATTTAATTGCCTAGTGTATGTTTTGCTTGGACAAGGTCCCTCAATTGAACGATTTCTCTGTGTTATCAGCTAGGGAGTTAACAGGCACACACTATTAGCATCTCACGAACAGATCACCTTTCCCAACATAATCTCTCAGGCCACAGATTATACATTTTTTTTCTGAGTCAGGCTCCAATCCAGGACAATGAATTCCTCTTCTTCCTCTTTAATCTTCCTTCATCTAGAATGTTCCTCAGCCTCACTCTGCCTTTTGTGACTTTGACATTTGTGAAGTCTCCAAGCCAATTACTGAGCAGCATGTCCCTGGTTGTGGCTTGGCCTGCAGTTGCCTCATTACTAGATCCCTGTCTCACGTCTCCAGTGGGAAGGTCAGACACTGATCTGGCCTCTCTTTGCCAGGCAAAGGATGCTTGCTCTGTCCCCTGCTGCCCCTCATTTTGATCACTTAATTAAGGTGGTGCCTGCCCGGTATCCCCACTGTCGATATTTTTCTCTCTTCCCTTGCTCTCTAATGAGTACTACGTAGCAAGATATTTTGGGACCATATAAATGTCTTGCTTTTCTATAGACACCCTTTAACTTTAGATTCATTTAGGGCTCCACTGAGCACTGTGTTTTGGGGGGTGACTGCTAAGGTCAAACTGAGAAGATTACAAGCAAGCATGTGTCAGGGGCTCTTTGACCTACTGGCTTTATTTCAAAAAAGATATCCAAAGGAAACGTGCCGAACAAAGCTTCCAACCCAAAGATTTACATTCCACACCTGTGATTAGCAGAGTTGAGCCACACATGAAACTGCAATCAGGACACGGGAGACAATTTCCTTCATAGAGTGCTATGTGAAGGGTAAAATGGCAAACTGTGTGTGGGCAGATGCAAAGTGGGGTCCTGGGTCAGAGAGGGCATTGTGAAGTTCTCCCTTCCTCCTTACACGGGGCTCACCAAGTAATCCAGGAAGGCTTTGAATCTCTGAGTCTTTTCCCTATGTCTCCAAGAGGGCTAACATTACAGGCACAAGCCCCAGCATCCAACAAGCTGATGCAATTCCAAAGAAGCCTGTAGTTTTCTTTCCTGGTAACCACTGGCATTAATGAACAACGTACCACAGTCAGATAAGATGGGCCCGGGTGAGAAGTGCGTGAGCATTCTCTGCCCAGCCTTTGCAGCTTTCATAGAGAGAGAAAACTATTCCAAAATAAAATTGCCACTAAAGAGTTACGGAGGGTAATGGGAATTTCATCTTGTTTGCTGTGGTGGTTTTGTGGGTCGAGAGAGTGTCCAGACACGCATCATATGATCAAGTTTGTACAGTTAGTTGTAAGTCGATCATAAATTTATTTTTAACCTGCATATTAATGGGGAGGACGGCTCAATGAGAAAGTACTTTCTACACAGTCATGAGGGCCTGAGTGCAGATCCCAAGCATGGTGTAAAATCGGGGCACTGTGGCACACACTGTAACCCAGGGCTGGAAATACAGAAAGGTCTGGGACTTACTAGTCACCAGTCCTCCTGAAACAGCAAGGACCAGGTGAAGCAACTATGGAGAAATACCTAATATCAATCTTATGCTCCACCCCTCAATACACACACACACACACACACACACACACACTGTGATGGCTTGCATAAGAGAATTGCCTGCCTCCCTCCCTCCCTTCCTCCTTCTCTTCTTCCCTCTACGGGGATGCTCAGACAAGTTGGGTCTAGTCTCCAGTGGCCCAGGAATGGGCTCCTTTGCCTCACTGAGTTCCGGGAATCTATTTGACTATAAATGTATAGCTTTGAGGGAAAGGGTTGCCTGAGAAAAGCCTACAGGGAGAGACAGAGGCAGGGACAAAGACAGGGGGAATCTGGGCCAGGCCACAGTGAGAATCAAGGAAGGGAGAGCAACAGGCAAGTGCCTAGAAGGCTTTTTGTTCTTTTTTGAGTGAAGACTTCATGCTTTCCAGGCAACCCTTGCTGCAGAGGGAGATCTGGGTGTGCTGAAGGAATCGCATTGTCCTCCCTTTGTCTGCTCACAGGCTGTGACCCAATTTGTAAGCAGCTCCGGAGACTCGGGCTGTTCCAGGGCAGATGCTGGTTCCAGATAATAATTCAGTCCGGCCCCAGCTCAAGGGCAAGGCCTGGTTTGTACATGGCAAAGCATATGGTCCCCTCTTAGGAGTCCACACAAAGTCACCTTGGAAAGAGAATCTTTTGAGGAGCCTGATGAGGGATGCCATCTGCTGGGGCCTACCTGGGAGATGGGTGAGGCTTGGGTATCATAAGTCACATTTGAAACAGAAGGCAGGAGGGATCCCTCTCAGCCCCACCCCCCCAGGTGGGCTCAGCACAGGAGTGGCCCCAAGTTGTGCTGGGGGGGCAGGGGCAAGATCATTTCAGTGTTCTCCAGGATGAGAAAACAGGATGATAATTGCTTAAAATGGGGGAGAAGGAGGGGGGTCCAGGCACAGTTAGGGTGGGTGGCCTAGAAAGAGGTGTAGCCTCAGCTCAGACCCCAGCAAGACAGACTCAAAGGGTGTGTGCTTACTAACTGAGTAAGCAGAGTTAGCTGTGTGAGGTCCCAGAGTGAGGGACAAGCAGAGTAAGAACACACTCCCCAGCACATCTGTAATTGTGGCACCGGAGAGGATGAGGCCAGAGGGTTGAGAATTTGAAGCTAGCCTGGGCTACGTAATGCCAATCTCCTGTTGCTCCGATCAGACTCACTTGCAGTCCACCTACATGAAGGCAGTGGGACAGTTTCAAAACGCACCCCAAGTAAGCTGCTCCTCTCCCTAGTCAAGATGGGCTCCTTAATATGACTGTCAAACCAGAGGCAACCCTTGTCTGTAAATGAATTACTCTGTGGTCTTGGGCAGGCCGTGTATGCTTGGCTATCTAAGGAATGACATGCCGCAGGCCCAGGCCTTCCAGGTTGTTAGAGAACAACATGTCGACTACACAGAGAGACCTGGCAGAGAGGGTCAGCCACTCAGGGCTGCCTCAGCTCTGGCCTTAGTGGTCTGCTTGCTCATGCAGTGCACCCAGAAAGGAAGGGTCAGATGCGCTTGCAGAGCTCAGGAGGCAGCTCGGTTGTTAACTTACTTACCTTGACCTGAGATCAGTCCTCAGATCAGATGTGAGAATGCCAAACTTGGTGACACTTGAGTGGATTTCCAGTTCTGGGGAGGCAGACAGGCTGTCCTTTAGACTCACTGGCCAGCCAGTCTGTGGAAGACCCCAAGTCAAAAAGAGGGTGGAGTCTGAGGAGCAGTACCACAGTTGTGGTCTGTCCTCCACACGCATGTGCACCAACACAGACAGACAGACAGATGCACACAAAAATAATAGTCGGACTGGTGAGGAATATTCCATCATCACAATAGACCCCTGGGGGGTCACCTGGAGTCCCCTTACAGGGAAGGCTGAGGCAGGAGAGACCATGCCCTGCCTGCTGACCTTTCCCACAACACACAAGTCACCCTGGAAGGACACTCATTCTGTAGCTAGACCCATGCCTGCTGCTTCCCCGCTAAGTGTCCTTGGGAGAGTCTGTGTTTGTTTGTAGAGCACTAATGAGCCCTCCTACCTCACAGAATGCTGTGAGAGTTGTGAGTGCCCAGGGAGCAGCCGGAGCAGTGGCTCAGCAGGTAAAGGCATTTGCTTCAAAAGCTTGACACCCAGCTTCCATCCCTGTGCCCCACACAAAGGTAGAAAGGGAGAATCAATTACATAGAGAAGTTCTCTAGTTTCCATACATGTGCCATGGCACAGGTGGAATACCCACCCACATACTGCAGATATACATGCAATAATATCATGTTCACACCCACACTCACAACGATAAATTTTACACATTTTTTAAGTGCCCAGGGGGCCTGATGAGATTGGTCGGAAGGTAAAAGAACCTGCCACCTAGCCAGGTGGCCTAAGTTCAATCACCAAGATCCACAAGGATGTACACACACATATACACAGAAATGTATTAAGAATATTTTAATAAAATAAAAAATGCCCAGGAAATTACAGTGCATTGTGTTGACCTTCCAGTGGGTTCCCATGGTCAGGGTCCCTACCCCTTTGCATTATCTAAGAAGAAATTGTTTCCTAGAGAGGATTCTGGTTCCCTAGCCATAGGACTTAGAACCCATTGGCTCTGGTTCCAGTGATGGATGCTGCCCCCTTACTAAGAGGGGCTCTCCAGCCACTGGTCTCTCTAACCCTCAGCCTCCTGCCCATTAAGCACTCCCAGAATGGGAGCACTCACCTCTGCACAGCTGAACCTCTTTGCCATCACCCTTTATGACTGACTGTGAAAACTCATTTTTTGTCATGTGACTGGCAGGGTTCTTCACAGGGGCTTGTAGGCATGCATTGCATATTAAATGTGGTACTTGCAGCTTTTTGCTTATGGTGAGCCTTTGGATTTTTTTTTGTATTGTTTTGTTTTGGTTTTCAGTTGTGTTTTGGTTTTTGTTTGTTTTTGTGTCTTTTTCCTTGTGTTGTTGTTTGTTGTTTGCTAAGCACATGCTTTGTATATGAGGCTGTCTTGGTTTGGTTTCTGTTATGTTATTATTTTACTCAAGCTTCAGTATGACATGGGAAAACATGCAGTAAAACTCATGGGAAAATGTTGGAAAGAAACAAAGGTTTTTGTTTTTGGTAAGTTTAATTACTCAGCCCATGAGGATGCTATAGCCTGGTCTTTAGAAGACTGCTACTCAAGTGGAAACTTCTGGTTTCTTTGGAGATTCAGTTTTGTCAAATGATGTTTCGCTGGGGCCCACAGGTGAAAAGATGTCTTGCTAAAGCAGACACGTGAAAGAATGTCTTCCTGAAGCAGCCACAGGTGAAAGGATGTTTGGATATAGCAACACATGAAAGGACCTGTGATGAGGGAGTATAAACATGATGCCACAGACCCTAGGCTTTTGTTCATTTTGCTTCACAAAGTGGTGGCACACACCTTTAAACCCAGCACTTGGGAGGCAGAGGCAGGCAGATTTCTGAGTTTGAGGCCAGTCTGGTCTACAAAGTGAGTTCCAGGACAGCCAGGGGCTACACAGAGAAACCCTGTCTTGAAAACATACAGACACACAAAATCAAAAACACTATTCTTCAATAACACACATGTATTGGTTCACCTCGCATAGTGTTGTTGAGCTCAACTTATGGTAAAGTGGCCATTGAGAGAAATTTGCCAAAGAACTGCTCCTGAGGTTCCAGTGGAAGCTTGCTGCTTCTGTAACCTCACTTCAGGCTGGTTGGCAAGCATGATGGGTTCTTCAGGATTGAACTGCAGCTGTAGGTTTGTGCCTGGTGTCTGCTTGCTGAAAGGACTGGTCTGCAGCTGCTGGGACATATTTGGTGTTTGCTATGGGACTGAACTGCTGAGAAAGAAGATCTATCTCACCCCTAAAGAACTATTGCTAACAGGTCCACTTCCCCCATATCCTAATGACTTTTCTCTTCCACCACCTCTGGTGGTTGTTAGGCTAGAGGAGAGGTTGAACCCTTATTAAAAGTAGGTTGCAAAACATTATGCCTACATGATATACTGGCATCACCCTTAGGGCCTGACAGCTGGGAGCTCAGGGTTTTGTCTCACTTGCCATTCCCTGCAGGGTGGTTAGGCTTGCTGTGTGCCTTTCCGGTGTTAGTCTACTTTGGTTTAAGCATATACACATGTTTGTGTGTGAGTGTGTACCACATGTATGTGGGGACAGGTAGAGACTAGATGAGGACATCAGATCCCTGAAGCTGAAATACAGGTAGTTATAGCAACCTGATGTGGTTGCTGGGGACTGAACACTGGTCCCCTAAAGAGCAATGAACTGCTGACCGTCTGTCCAACTCCGAGGTTTTGCTTTTTGGTATAAAGAGTGTCAGGATGTATGCCTGGCCATACTGCTCCCTTTTCTTCAGTGTCTCAGAGCAGGCCTCCGATTTCATAACCACAGCTCAGAGATTACTGTACAGATGAACCAAAGCCGACCTAGTCTCCGGCCCTGGGTGGCCAAAGCTCATTACTGCATGTTGTGATGGATGCAGTGGGCAGCCTGAGGCACCTTGGTGATGTTGGAAAACACTGTCTTGAGGGAAGATACTGAAAACAATAAAATAAAAGTGCTGCATTTGATGGTGCTCCTGTGTGCTAAGTTATCGAGTTGACCCCTCCAAGATGAACAATTACATCAAAGTCTTGGTGACATTTTAATGTTATTTTTAGTTTGTGTGTGTATGTGTATGCATGCACATGTGTGCATATTTGTTCAGTGCCCGTAGTGTCCAGAAAAGGGTATCGGACCCCCTGTAGCTCTTGTCAGAGGCAGTTGTGAGCTACCCCTTGTGGGTGCTGGGAACCTAACTGGGGTCTCCTGAAAGAGCAATGAGTGTACTTAACCACTGTGCCACCTCTCTAGTCTGCAGCCTTATTGATTTGATAGGTAAGAATACCATTTCAGTAGATGGATGTCCTCAGCAAGGCTCACACCTCTGTGGGAATGTTGGCATCCACCCTCCAATTCCATGGATCCCTTCTGTTCATCATTCTCTTGTAGACAATGTGAGAAGAGGATAATCTCTAAACTGCACCTCACACACACTCATACACACACACACACTCACACATTCACACACATACTGACATACACTCATACACTGATATAAACTCACATACTCACACACACACATATACTCACACATTGACATACACACATTCACACACACACTGACATACACTCACACACTCATACACTCACTCACTCTCACCCACACACTCACACACTCATACACATTCACATAGCAACACTCACACTCTTATACTCTCACACACACTCTCATACACTTTCACACATACACTCACACTCTTACACACACACACTAATTATTTTGTTATGTTTCACAATTTTCTAGAACCTACTTCTCTTCTAACTTTTGTCCTCCAGAATCTTAAAATCTGTATAGTCAAAGTTAGTATTGTGTGCAGATTAAGTAAATCTTCTCAAAGTCATATATATTTGTCCATATTTTATTGTCATATTAAGATTTTAAATCAATTTTTAAATTTTGTGTGATAATAGCTCAAATTTCCCATTTTTTCTACATCTACAGACAACAATTGGGCGGTAAGAGCCTCTGCCTGTGTAAACACTCCTTGAACACACAGCAAGCCTCTGTCTGTACCAGGTTTGGTTCTGCTCCATTGATCCTGTATTCCCACTCTAGTGTCCCTGGCTGTGTTATTACTGAATGGACACACTTCCCTCCATTCTTCCTGAAGCCACGCTTGGCTCTTTCGCATTTCAGAATGTGACTTGGATTCTATGTAGACAAGGCTTGCATGGGGGTGCATTCCATCCACATAACAAGTTAGGAGGGTGGCCAGACATCTTTATTATGTCTTCTTATTTTAAGATTTATCTTTATTTGTAATTATGTGTATATATGTGTCTGTATCTACACGTGTTCACGTGAGTGTGGGTGCCTGTAAACACATTGGATCCCCTGGAATTACAGGTGGTTGTGAGCCACCCAGTGAGGGTGCTGGGAAGTGGACTCAGGTCCTCTGCAAGAGCAGCAAGTCCTCTTAGACACTGATCCATCTCTCCAGTCTGTTTATTATATCTTCCCATTCATGAACAAGGTATATGCCTCACTTAACCAGCTCTTACAAAAATCTACAGTTTTCCCTATAAAGATCATATTTGCATATAGTTTACAGTCTTATTGATTTTTTAAATTTGAGTTTTGAAATTTCCTTGTCAAGCCCAGCTTGTGTACACAACACACACACACACACACACACACACACACGAAGTTAATGTCATTTATTTTCCTATCATGTCTCTCATCTTCTTCACTTTTTAATAAAAGAACCAGAGAAGCTACAAGTGTAGTTGTACCTGTAATGGTGGCACTTGGGAGGCTGAGGCGAGAGGTGTGCACTGAGGCCACACAGTGCAATCCGTGGCTTGGTTTCAATAAATTGCTGACAGAGAGGACGGGTCAACAAACTTTGGTGCTGGACCAGATCTAGTCTGCTGCTGCTAGTCCAGAGATGAGCTGGAACCCAGTCACACCCACCTGAGAGCTAGGTGGCTATCGTATAGTCCAGTGACCTCATAGGGCTTAGTACCAAACCCCTGGCCTTTTAGAGTAGCTTTGCTGGCGCCTCACAACAGCAGTTCCTTCCTGGGCTGCCTTCAGCCTACCTAGTCTGGACTGGACACACTTTATTCAGGTGGCCAAACTTTCCAACAAGGAATAATTAGCACTTGCTTAGTGAAGGGTATGTGTGTGTCTGTGTGTCTGTATGTCTATTTATGCGTGTCTGTGTCTCTGTATATTGTCTATGTGTATGTGTTTGTGTGTGTGTGTGCTGTGTGTATGTCTCTGTGTGTCTATGTATTGCGTCTATGTGTCTCTCTGTTTCTGTATCTGTGTGTATGTATGGTTGTGTGCATGTGTGGACACACAAGCAGTACCTACCATCCTACCGCTGGAAGTGTTCAGTATACATAAAGCCTATCTGAGTTCCAGACCAGAATAGAAACCAGTCTTCAGCATGGACTCTGATTTTTCTAGTCTGTCCAAGTCTGAGCTTTTACAGAAATCTAATGGGCTCATCATTTCCAATGACTAATCAGATTGAGTGAGATAGGATAGGTAGGGGTGAGCCCTGTGTAGGGAGAGCAGGGGAGAGAATGGAAATCACTAGGGGGCAACTCTAGGACATTCCAGAGAGTTTATGGGGTGCCTCTAGCTGAGACTCCCAACAGTGGGGGATATGGAGTCTGAAGTGGCCATCTCCAGTAGCCAGGCAGGACCCCCAGGGGAAGGATCAGGACAGTAACCCACCCTCAAAACCCTTGACCCAAAATGTGTCCTGCCTACAAGAAGTGCAGGGACAAAGATGGAGCAGAGACTGAGGGAAGACCAGCCAATGAGACCCAACTTGAGACCCATTCCAAGGGCAAGCTTGCACCAGACCCTGACAAGATTAATCTCTGTTATGCCTGCAGCCAGGAACCTAGCACAACTGTGTTTTGAGAGGCTCCACACAGCAGCCGATGGAAACATGCAGAGACGCACAGCCAAGCATTAGTGGAGCTCAGGAAGTCTTGGGGAAGAGTTGGGAGAAGGATTGAGGGGTGCAAAGGGGATAGAGATCCCACAGGAACACCAGCAGAATAAACTAACCCTTGGCCCTTGGTGGCTCCCAGAGTCTGAACCACCAACCAAAGAGCAAGCATGGGCTGGAACTAGGCCCCCTTACACTTACATAGCAGATGAGCAGCTTAGTTTCCATGCTGGTCCCCCAAACAACTAGAGTGGGGACTTTCCCTGACTCGGGTGCCTGCCTTTCCCTAACTGCGCCGCCTTGTCTGGCCCTAGAGAGGACGTGCCTAGTCCTCCAGCAACTCGACGTGGCCAGGGTGTATTGATACCCAAGGAGGGCCTCTGCCTTCTCAGAGGAGAAGGGAGGACTAGGGAGAGACTGTGGGGGAGGTCAGGAGGAGGAGAGGGCTGAGATCAGGGTGTGAAGTGAATGAATGAATGAATGAATGAATGAATGAATGGAAAAATATTAAGTGAGATTTTAAAAGTTGATTTACTTTTATTATTTTTGTGTGAGGAGATGGAGTGAGGAGTAGCGTATGGATGCCAGAGCATAGCTTTGTGGACTTGGCTCTCCCATCCCACGGTGGGTTTGTTCCGTTTGTGCAGTAAGTACCTTCTTACCCACCAAGCCATCTTGGTGACCCATGGATGGGTTTTGTTTGTTTTTGAAACAAGGTCTCTCTATGTAGCCCTGGCTGTCTTAGAACTTATAATGAAGACCAGGCTGACCTTGAACTCGTAGAAATCCACCTGCCTTTGCTTCCTGAGGGCTGGGATTAAAGGCTGGTCACTGGGTTGCTTTCTAAAAGCAGGGTCTTTGGTGTCGTTCCGTTCCTGGCTGCCTGTAAATGGTGTTCATCCTCCTTAGAAATGTGAGGGACCCTCCCCAGCCCAAGTCCTCCCCCAGCCCTCCACTGTTTCCAGCCTTGCCCCATACCCTTCTGCACTAGCCTATACCCCCTTTCCCAAGCCTACCCTGCACTCCCATCACCCATGGACCACAGCAGGTGTGGTCCTCTGCCTGAGCTGTCCAAGAACCTCCTTCCTGGAGGGCAGCTGGGGCTCTCCATAATCTGCTGAGGGTATTGCCTAGGGTATCTTGGCTCTCTCAGCTGCTAAAGTTCAGAGTGCTTTGGGTTAGTGGCACCCTCTATCCACCTCATTCCCTCCCTTGCCTCAGAGCACTGACATCTCCAAGTGCTGGCTTGCTAGGCATTTTCACACCCTCTTCTGTCCACTCCTAGTTAATGTGACTTTTCCCTGCTGGGTCTCTCTTAGCAGACATCAAATGGTAACCTGGGTTTTGTTGTTAAGTTCTGCGCTACCAGCGCAGTGCACCCCATTTATTTTGATTGCTTTCTCTTAGCTGTATTTTTTTTAAATTTTCAGCACAAAGAACTTATTTTCGTTGTTGTTGCGCTTAATAATAAATAATTATGGCAAATCCCATGACATAAAGTTTATCTGGATTATTGCAAGTGATGTAGTTCAGTGTTATAAACATGTTCATAACACTGTGTACCCACAGTGTCACCCAACCCCTATGGTCCTCCATCTCGTCAAGGCCCCGCTGACCTCCTTGACCTGTCTGGCCCACCATCTGAGTCTACATCTTCTAATGTAAGTAGGAATCGTCCGGTTTTTCATTCACTACCAGGCTCATTTCCCCATAGCTCAGTGTTCCTGAGTTCATTTGTTTTGAAGTGGGGGAGGGGTGACAACATACCCTGGGGGGGGGGGTGACACATCCAGCTGTTGGTGGAGGCATCACCCATCTTTGTGGTACCTGCTGTCTCACAGGAGGGAAAATGAGCTGTCAGTGAACTTTCTCTGGCTGGTTATGGTGACCATCTTTTGTGTATTTTGTGTGAATTTGTGTGTGACTGTTACTTTTTCATTCATTTATTCTCCTCATATATTACATCCCTCCCTCACCCACTGGTCCACTCCTCCTCTGGTTCCCTGTGGAAAAGAGAACCCCCTCACCCCCGGGGGGATATCAACCAGCCATGGCATACCAAGTTGCGGTAAATCTGGATAAGGCAACTCAGTAGGAGGAAAGGCCATCTCAAAATCAAGCAAAATCAAGCTACACAGCCATAGTATAGATTCAGAGGACCTAGGCCAGCCATTTGCAGACTCCCCGGTTGGTACTTGAGTCTCTGTGAGCCCCTATGGGCTCAGGTTGGTTGATTCTGTGAGTTTTCTTTGGTGTCTTTGTTCCCGCTGGCTCCTACAGACCTTCCTCTCCCTCTTCCAAAGGATTCCCTGAGCTCCTCTGGGAATGTTTGGCTATGGGTCTCTGCATCTGTTTCCATCAGCTGCTGGGTGAAGCCTCACTGAAGAAAATTATACTAGGCTCCAGTCAGTAAGTACAGCAGAATATCATTGAAATAATTCTATTGACTTTTGGTTTTTTGGGTTTTTTTGGGGGGGGGTGGCCAGTTGTATCTTTGGTTTATCTGAGGTACCCACCCTGTGGTTCCTGGCCCTCCAGGCAGAATTAGGGGTGAGCTTCCTCTCATGGCATTGATCTCAAGCTGGACCAACTGTTGTGTGGCCACGCCCACAATTTCTGAGCCACCTCTTCCCCAGCACATCTTGCAGGCAGGATAAAGTGTAAGTGGGTTGGTGTCCTTATCCCTCCACTGGGAGCCTGGTTAACAGGAGATGCCAGTTCAGGCTCTGTATCCCCCACCACTTAGCTAGAATCATCCTCATAAACTCCTGGGGAGTTTCCACTCCATTAGGTTTCTACCTTGCCTCCCTGAAATGCCCCCAATTCCCATTATCTCTCCCAGTATTTGCTTCCTCCATCTTCCCTGACCTGATCCCTCCTGTGTCCCTCCCTCCCTGCCCCCTGTCCACCCATAATAACTTTTCAGTTTCCCCATTTCTGAGAAAATCATGCATCCTAATGTTGAGACTTCCTTCTTACTTGGGCTCTCTGGGTCTGTGAACCAGCATGGTTATCCTTTACAGCGAATATCCACATTTCAGTGAGTGCACACCATGCTTGTCTCTCTGGGTCTCAGTGAGGATGGCTTTTTTTTTTCTACTTTCATTCGTTTTCCTGCAAATTTTATGATGTTATTTATTAACAGCTGAGTAATACTCCATTGTGTAAATGTACCACTTCTTCTTTATCCATTGCTTGGCTGAGGAACATCTAGGATGTCTCCATTTTCTGGCTAATACACATAAAGCTGCTATGAACATGGAACATTTTTGGGTAGATGCCCAGGAGCTATTTAGCTGGGACTTGAGGTAGAGCTATTCCCAGTTTTCTGAGAAACCACCAAATTGATTTCCAAAGTGGTTGTCCAAGTTTGCACTCCCACCAGCAATGGAAGAGTATTCCCCTTGCTCCACATCCCCACTGAAATATGTTATCTCTTAATCTTAGCCACTCTTAAGGGTGTAAGATGGAACCTCAGAGTTATTTTGATTTGCATTTCCCTGGTGACTAAGGGTGTTGAACCTTTCTTTAAGTGCTTCTCAGCCATTTGAGATTCCTCTGTTGAGAAATCTGTTTAGTTCTGTGCCCCATTTTTCAGTTGGGTTGTTTGGGTTGTTGGTATCTAACTTCTTGAGTTCTTTATAAATTTTGGATCTTAGCCTTCTCATCAGATGTAGGATTGGTGAAGATCTTTTCCCAATCTGTGGGCTGCCAATTTGTCCTACTGACATTGTCATTTGCCTTACAAAAGCTTTTCAGTTTTATGAGATCCCATTTATCAATTGTTGATCTTAGAGTCTGAGCCATTGGTGTTCTGTTCAGAAACTTGTCTCCTATACCAATGCATTCAAGGCTCTTTCCAACTTTCTCTTCAATTAGATTCAGTGTATCTGGTTTTATGTTGAGGTTCTTGATCCACTTGGACTTGAGTTTTGTGCAGGGTGATAAATATGGATCTATTTGCATTCCTCTACCTGTAGACATCCAGTTAGACCAGCAGCACCATTTGTTGAAGATGCTTTCTTTTATACATTGTATGGTTTTGGTCTCTTTATCAAAACTCAAGTGTCCATAGGTGTGTGGGTTTATTTCTAGGCCTTCAGTTCAATTCCATTGATCAACATATCTGTTTCTGTTCCATGCAGTTGTTGGTGGTTTTGTTTTTAATCACTATTGCTCTGTAGTACGGCTTCAGGTCAGAGATGGTGACTTCCTGAAGTTCTTTTAATTGTTCAGGGTTGTTTGGATTACCTTGGGTTTTTTATTTTTCTATATGAATTTGGGAATTGCTCTTTCAAGGTCTACAAACAAATGTGTTGAAATTTGGGGGGGGGGGGATTGCACTGAATCCATAGATAGATTGCTTTAGGTAAAATGACCTTCTTCACTATGTTAATCCTACCTGTCCATGAGCATGGGAGATCTTTCCATCTTCTGAGATTTTCTTTAATTTCTTTCTTCGGGGACTTGAAGTTCTCATCATACAGATCTTTCACTTGCTTGGTTAGAGTTACAACAAGATATTTTATATTATTTGTGGCTACTGTAAAGCATGTTATTTTTCTAATTTCTTTCTTGGCCTATTTATCATTTGTATAAAGGAGAGCTACTGATTTCTTTGAGTTAATTTTGTACCCAGCCATTTGGCTGAAGGTGTTTATGACCTGTAGGAGTTCTCTGATAGAATTGCTGGGGTTGCTCATGTATGCTACCATATCATCCACAAATAGCGACACTTCTTCCTTTCCAATTTATA
The DNA here is from genome assembly GCF_900095145.1 of Mus pahari. Lineage (NCBI taxonomy): Eukaryota > Metazoa > Chordata > Mammalia > Rodentia > Muridae > Mus > Mus pahari. Next base: position 7,827,892 of record NC_034601.1, on the reverse strand, counting down.
TCCCCTCGATCTGCTTTCGTTGTGGAGTTGAAAGTTGTTCAATTTCCCTGAGTGTGTAGGCTTTCTGGTGTTTCTGCCAGTCATAGAATAATATGTATGCATGAGCATTAATACTCATCTCATATTGGAGATCTCTCTCTCTCTCTCTCTCTCTCTCTCTCTCTCTCTCTCTCTCCCTCCCTCCCTCCCTCCCTCCCTCTTTTTCACCTCTGCTCTTTCTTTTATTTCCTGGCCGGGTTCCACTCTGTAGCCCAGGCAAGCCTAAAACTCCTTATCCTCCTGCCTTGGCTTCTCAAGTGCCAGGATTAGAGGCATGTCCCACCATGCCTGGCAGAAGGCTAATTTCTGACTAGTACACACTCAAAGGCAAAATTGCTGAGGTGCAGGGCTGTCAATGTTAGTCTTCTAAAGCATGCATACTACCTCCCCAGAGGTGGAGGGAAGATGGGAACTGAACCAGAGAGTAGCTGGTAGACTGTTAGGGTCCTCAGTGTGGACTATAGGGGCAAAAATGATGGAGTGGAGTTGGGATTGGAGTGCAGATGGGTTTGGGTGGTGTGTGGCTTTCTTCCTAGGGCCTCTGCAGCAGTTGGTCTGAATGTGCAACTTAAAATAACAGTGGTTCAGCTGCTAGCCACTATAGTACTTAAGGCAGGGGAGCCTACCCACTGAGGCTTTGGGAAGGAACCTTCTCTGGCCCTTCTAGCTTCCAGTGTTAGGCAATGTTCTTAGCATACCTCAACATGTGGTTGTGTAACTCTATCTACGTGTGCCACCCTTGTATCTATCCCCTCTTCTGAGGATGCAAGGCATTGGACTCAGGACTCACACTTCATCTTCACTGACTGCATCCACAAAGCATGCAAGAGTACTGGAAAGTCTGGTAGACTTGCAATTTAGAGCAATGCTGAAGGACCTGCTCTCCGGTGTGAGAAGCAGAACACAAGGCCCTGCTGTGTGGGAAGAGAGACAGGGAGGAAAGAAGCCTACATGAGCTTTAACTACAGGCTGCAGACCCTTGTCATGGCATGGGAGCTCTGTTTGTAGGTTATGCTTATACTGCAGTAGGTAGCCTCTATGTTGGTGAATGCAGATAGAGTGTAGAAGCCTCCGTGAACTGTCCAGACACAGTACAGGCCCTGTGCCATCACAGGGTCCACAACACTCAGAGGAAGATCAGGCTGCATTTGCAGACCCAGCTGCTGTGGTGCTGAGAGAAATCAAAATTGGGTTGTCTGTTCAAAGAACTGGGCAGAGTCTCCTGTTCATCTCTACTAACTCCTGTTGAGGCAGGAATCTTGTGGGTGCATTAACAACACCTCAGAGCAGGCCTATGCCCAGGAGCAGTGGACCAGCATAGAGTATTTTGTAGGCTTTTTGTCTAATTTTGGTTTGGCCATTTGTGGGTTTCAAAGTGTGAAGATGGTGTTGCAAAGCCCAACATTAGAAAATTTGGGCCACTTCCAGTTTCTGTCTCTGCCCGGAGCTAATCTTCTGCCACAGGGCTTCATACACAAATAGAACCGGGAGAGAGCTACCCTCCCAGGAGTGCAGATAAGCCTGTGAGTACAGGTTATACCACCACTGCAGCTCAGAGGGACCTACCCAAAACCCTCAGCATACAGGAATCAAGGAGTGGCCTGGGACAGGAGCCTTCTGATTTCTATCTGTACCCGGATCTGATCCTGTACCACAGCACTACAAACACAAACACCACCAGGATAGAACAGGTCTCTGAGGAGTGACTACACACCTGCAAGCAGCGGTAACACCACCACTTCTCTTCAAATTCCAGGCCCAGGAGGGACCCACCCAGAGCGATTAGGACACAGGAACCAAGGATCAGTTGCGGACAAGATCCTTCTGGTTTCTGTCTGCACCCCACAGCTGACCCTGTACCACAGCTCTCCATACCTAAATTCCTCCAGAAGAAAACTGGTCTCCCAGAAGTACTGGCAAGGAAGCTTGCAGGAAGGACAAGCCACAGTCAGAGACAGCAAGACCAGAGATAACCAGACAGTGAGAGGCAAGGGCATGAACATAAAACACAGAAACCAAGGTTACTTGGCATCATCAGAACCCAGTTCTCCTACCACATCAAGCCCTAGATATCCCAACACACCAGAAAAACAAGGCCCTGATTTAAAATCACATCTCATGATTTTAAGGGGGAGTTTAAGGACATAAATAACTCCCTTAAAGAAAAACAAAGGAACACAGGTAAACAAGTAGAAGCCCTTAAAGAGGAAACACGAAAAATCCCTTAAAGAATTGCAGGAGCTCTTTCTCTTCTGGTCCCAGGCGCTGCGGGAGCTGCGGGTTACCGTGCAGACATGGCCAAGTCCAAGAACCACACCACACACAACCAGTCCCGCAAATGGCACAGAAATGGCATCAAGAAACCCCGGTCCCAAAGATATGAATCTCTTAAGGGGGTTGACACCAAGTTCCTGAGGAACATGCACTTTGCCAAGAAGCACAACAAGAAAGGCCTGAAGAAGATGCAGGTCAACAAAGCAAAGGCAGTGAGTGCACATGCAGAGGCCATCAAGGCCCTTGTGAAGCCTCGGGTCATCAAACCCAAGATGCCAAAGGGCCCCAAACTCNAACGGCTGGCTTTCATCACTCACCCCAAGCTTGGGAAGCGGATTCAAAGCTACATGCCCAAGGGTCAGAGGCTCTGCCAACCGAAACCTAAGGTTCAGACCAAGGCAGAGGCGAAAGCTCCAGCTGAGGCCCAGGCTTCAGCTCCAGCCCAGGCTCCCAGAGCTGCTCAGGCCCCCAAAGGTGCCCAGGCCCCCGTGAAGGCCCCATAGAAAAGGCTCCTGCAAGCATGAAGACAGACAGACTGCTATGGTACACCTCCCCACACACTCTGCAGATGACCAGTGTCCTGTGCTGTTTTTACAAATAAACTCAGGCAAGATCTGTTAAAAAAAAAAAAAAAGAATTTCAGGAAAACACAATGAAACAGGTGAAGGAATTGAACAAAATCATCCAGGATCTAAAAATGGAAATAGAAACAATAAAGAAATCACAAATGGAAACAATGTGCTGGAGATAGAAAACCTAGGAAAGAGATCAGGAGTCATAGATGCAAGCATCACCAATAGAATTCAAGAGACAGAAGAGAGAATCTCAGGGGCAGAAGGTACCATAGAAAACATTGACACAACACTCAAAAAATACATGCAAAAAGCAAAAAACTCCTAACCCAAAACATCCAGGAAATCCAGGACACAGTGGGAAAACCAAACCTAAGGATAATAAGTATAGAAGAAAGTGAAAATTCCCAACTTAAAAGGCTAGTAAATATCTTCAACAAAATTATAGAAGAAAACTTCCCTAACCTAAAGAAAGAGAAGACAATCAACATACAAGAAGCCTACAGAACTCCAAATAGATTGGACCAGAAAAGAAATTCCTCCCGTTACATAATAGTTAAAACACCAAGAAAAGAATATTAAAAGCAGTAAGGGAAAAAGGTCAAGTAACATATAAAGGCAGACCTATTAGAATTANACCAGACTTCTCACCAGAGACTGTGAAAGTCAGAAGATCCTGGGCAGATCTCATACAGATCATAAGAGAACGTAACTGCCAACATAGACTATTATACCCAGCAAAACTCTCAATTACCACAAATGGAGAAACCAAGATATTCCATGACAAAACCAAACGTACACAATATCTTTCCACAAACCCAGTCCTACAAAGGATAATAGATGGAAAACACCAACACAAAGGACTGAAACTACACCCTAGAAAAAGCAAGAAAGTAATCTTCTTTCAACAAACCCAAAAGAAGATAGCTGCACAAACATAAAAATAACATCAACATTAATAGGAAACAACAATCACTATTCCTTAATATCGCTTAACATCAATGGACTCAATTCCCCAATAAAAAGACATAGACTAACAGACTGGTTACATAAACAGGACCAGCAATTTGCTGCATACAGGAAATGCAACTTAGTGTCAAACACAAACACTACCTCAGAGTCAAGGGCTGCAAAACAATTTTCCAAGCAAATGGTCCCAAGAAACATGCCATTCTAATATGGAATAAAACTGACTTTCAACCAAAAGTCATCAAAAAAGATAAGGAAGGACACTTCATACTCATCAAAGGAAAAATCTACCAAGAAGAACTCTCAATTCTGAACATCTATGCTCCAAATGCAAGGGCACCCACATTCATAAAAGAAACTTTACTAAAGGTCAAAGCACACATTGCACCTCACACAATAATAGTGGGAAACTTTAAAACCACACTCTCATCAATGGACAGATCATGGAAACACAAACTAAACAGAGACCCAGTGAAACTACCAGAAGTTATGGACCAAATGGATTTAACAGATAACTATAAAACATTTCATCCTAAATCAAAAGAATATACCTTCTTCTCAGCACCTCATGATACCTTCTCCAAAATTGGCCATATAATCAGTCACAAAACAGGTCTCAACAGATACAAGAAGATTGAAGTAATCGCATGCACCCTATCAGATCACCACAGACTAAGTCTGGTCTCCAATAGCAACAAAAACAACAGAAATCCCACATACACATGGAAGCTGAAAAATGCCATACTCAATGATAACCTGGTCAAGGAAGAAATAAAGAAAGAAATTAAAGGCTTTTTAGAATTTAATGAAAATGAAGGCACAACATACCCAAACTTACGGGATACAACAAAAGAAGTGCTAAAAGGAAAACTCTTAGCTCTGAGTGCCTCCAAAAAGAAACTAGAAAGAGCATACACTAGCACCTTAACAACATACCTGAAAGCTCTAGAAAAAAAAGAAGTAAATACACCCAAGAGGAGTAGATGGCAGGAAATAATCAAACTCCGGGCTGAAATCAACCAAGTGGAAACAAAAGGAACTATACAAACAGTTAACCAAACCAGGAGTTGGTTCTTTGAGAAAATCAACAAGATAGATAAACCCTTAGCCAGACTAAGCAGAGGACACTGAGACAGTATCCAAATTAACAAAATCAGAAATGAAAAGGGAGACATAACAACAGAAACCGAGGAAAGCCAAAAAAAATCATCAGATCCTACTACAAAAGCCTATAGTCATCAAAACTGGAGAATCTGGATGAAATGGATAATTTCCTAGACAGATACCAAATATTAAAGTTAAATCAGGATCAGATAAACAATCTAAACGGTCCCATAAGCCCTAAAGAAATAGAAGCAGTCATTAAAAGTCTCCCAACCAAAAAAGGCCTGGGACCAGATGGGTTTAGTGGAGAATGCTATCAGGCCTTCAATGAAGAAGTAATACAAATACTCTTCAAACTATTCCACAAAATAGAAACAGAAAGAACACTACCCAATTTTTTCTAAGAAGCCACAGTTACACTGATACCAAAACCTCGCAAATACCCAACAAAGAAAGAGAACTTCAGACCAATTTCCCTTATGAATATTGATGCAAAAATACTCAATAAAATTCTCGCCAACCAAATCCAAGAACAGATCAAAATGATTATTCACCACAATCGAGTAGGCTTCATCCCAGGGATGCAGGGATGGTTCAATATACAGAAATCCGTCAATGTAATCCAACACATAAACACACTCAAAGAAAAAAACCCACATAATCATTTCATTAGCTGCTGAAATAGCATTTGACAAAATTCAACATGCCTTCATGTTAAGTCTTGGAAAGCTCAGGAATTCAAGGCCCATACCTAAACATAGTAAAGGCAATATATAGCAAACCAGCAGCCAACATCAAACTAAATGGAGAGAAACTTGAAGCAATCCCACTAAAATCAGGGATTAGAAAAGGCTGCCCACTCTCTCCCTACCTATTCAATATAGTAATTAAAGTCCTAGCCAGAGCAACCAGACAACAAAAGGAGGTCAAAGGGATACAAATTGGAAAGGAAGAAGTCAAAATATCACTATTTGCAGATGATATGATAGCATACTTAAGTGACCCCAAAAACTCCACCAGAGAACAGCTGACACACAACTTGAGGAAAGTGGCCGGATATAAAATTAACTCAAACAAATCAGTCGGTTTCCTATACTCAAAGGATAAACAAGCTGAGAAAGAAATTAGGGAAATGACACCCTTCACAATAGTCACAAGCAATATAAAGTATCTTGGTGTGACTCTAACCAAACAAGGGTAAGATCTGTTTGACAAGAACTTCAAGTCTCTGAAGAAAGAAATTGAAGACGACCGCAGAAGATGGAAAGCTCTCCTATGCTGGTGGATTGGCAGGATTAATATAGTAAAAATGGCTATCTTCCTGAAAACAATCTACAAATTCAATGCAATCCTCCTCAAAGTTCCAACTCAATTCTTCATAGAGTTAGAAAGAGCAATTCTCAAATTCATTTGGAATAACAAAAACCCAGGATATCGGAAAAGTATTCTCAACAATAAAAGAACTTCTGGGGAAATCAGCATCCCTGACCTCAAGCTGTACTACAGAGCAATAATGATTAAAACTGTATGGTATTGGTAGAGATACATGCAGGTAGATCAATGGAATAGAATTGAAGACCCAGAAATAAACCCACATACCTATGAACACTTGATCTTTGACAAAGGAGCTAAAACCATCCCATGGAAAAAGGACAGCACATTCAACAAATGGTGCTGGTTCAACTGGCAGTCAGCATGTAGAAGAATGCAAATTGATCCATTCTTATCTCCTTGTACAAAGCTCAAGTTCAAGTGGATCAAGGACCTCCACATAAAACCAGAGACACTGTCTCTAGCTGCATATGTAGCAGAAGATGGCTACATACAAAAGGAGGTCAAAGGAATACAAATTGGAAAGGAAGAAGTCAGGGAAGAGAGGCCCCTTGGTTTTGCAAACTTTATATGCCCCAGTACAGAGGAATGCCAGGGCCAAGACGTGGGAGTGGGTGGGGGGGGGAGTGTATAGGGAACTTTCAGGATAGCATTTGAAATGTAAATAAAGAAAATATCTAAAAAACCAAACCAAACCAAACAAAACAAAACACCAGAGACACTGCAACTTATAGAGGAGAAAGTGGGGAAAAGCCTTGAACTTATGGGCACAGGGGGAAAGTTCCTATACAGAATACCAATGGCTTATGCTCTAAGATCAATAATTGACAAATAGGACCTCATAAAATTACAAAGCTTCTGTAAGGCAGAGGACCCTGTCAATAGGACAAAACGGCAACCAACAGACTGGGAAAAGATCTTTACCAATCCTACATCCAATAGAGGGCTTATATCCAATATATATAAAGAATTCAAGAAGTTAGACTCCAGAAAACCAAATAACACTATTAAAACATGGGGAACAGAGCTTAACAGAGAATTCCCAACTGAGGAAACTCGAAAGGCTGAGAAGCACCTAAAGAAATTTTCAACATCCTTAGTCGTTAGGGAAATGCAAATCAAAACAACCCTGAGATTCCACCTCACACCAGTCAGAATGGCTAAGATCAAAAACTCAGGTGACAGCAGATGCTGGTGAGGATGTGGAGAAAGAGGAACACTCCTTCCTCCATTGTTGGTGGAATTGCAAGCTGGTAATCAGTTTAGCGGTTCCCCCAGAAAACGACATTAACCTGAGGACCCAGCTATACCACTCCTGGGCATATACCCATAAGATTCTCCAACATGCAATAAGGACACATGTTCCACTATGTTCATAGCAGCCCTACTTATAGTAGCCAGAAGCTGAAAAGAATCCAGATGCCCCTCAACAGAGGAATGGATACAGAAAATGTGGTACATTTACACAATGGAGTACTACTCAGCAATTAAAAATGACTTCATGAAATTCACAGGCAAATGGATGTAACTTGAGAGTATCATCATGTGTGAGGTGACTCAGTCACAAAGAAACAAACACGATATGTATGTACTCACTGATACGTGGGCATTAGCCCAAAAGTTTGGGATACCCAAGATTCAATTCACAAACCATATGGAGACTAAGAAGAAGGAAGACCAAAATATGGATGCTTCAGTGCTTTTTAGAAGAGTGAACAGAATACTCACAGGAGGAAATATGAAGACAAAGTGTGGAGCAGAGACTGAAGGAAAGGCCATCCAGAGACTGTCCTACCTGGGGTTCCATCCCATATATAGCCACCAAACCTGGATGATATTGTGGATGCTGGGAAGTGCTTGCTGCTGGAAGCCTGATATGGCTGTCTCCTGAGAGGCTCTGCCAGAGCCTGACAAATACAGAGGTGGAAGCTTGCAACCAACCATTGGACTGAGCTCCCTGATGGAGGAGTTGGAGGAGGGACTGAAGGAGCTAAGAGGGGTTGCAGCCTCATGGAGGGAGCAACACTGTCAACAGGCCAGACCTTCTGGAGTTCCCTGGGACTGGATCACCAACCAAAGAGTACACATGGAGCAACCTATGGTGTTGGCCACATATGTGGCAGAGGATGGCCTTGTTGGACATCAGTGGGAGGAGAGGCCCTTGGGCCTGAAGGTGTTTGATGTCCCAAGTGTAGGGAAATGCCAGGGCAGGAGGACAGGAATGGGGGGGGCACCCTCATAGAAGCAGGGGGTGGGGGATAATATAGAGGGTTCCCAAAGGGGAGATCTGTAAAGGGGAAAACATTTGAAATGTAAATAAAGAAAATATCCAATTAAGAAAAGAAAATAAAAGAAAAGAAAAGAAAAGAAAAGAAAAGAAAAGAAAAGAAAAGAAAAGAAAAGAAAAGAAAAGAAAATTTTGGCCCAGAGTCTGTCTTGGTTTGGCTTTCTGGGAGGCTAAGCATCCTCCACAGGAATCTTCCTGGAGAGCATCCTGCAGGGGACATGGGGTTCTAGAAAGTTCTCAGAAATACTTATGCTGGCAGTTGACATGTAGAAGAATGCAAATTGACCTGGGAGTCTTCTAGTGGCCTCTCCTATGAGGGTAAACTAAGGTATCATTGGTAAGGATCCAGCCTGCCTCAGGGTTTACAGCTAGCTGAATGGGGAACTGCATGTCAATGAGGCTGAGAGGGCCAATGCATTACCTCTGTTCATGGAGGGCCTGCCTGACCAGATGTGAGCCAAAAATGCAATGAACTAGACAGGAGTCTCAGACTCTGCCCTTGGGATGCAGAGTATAGGGTCAGAGACTCTGATGGGACTGTCACGGGCAGCATGGAGAGACATGGAGAGGAGCCGGTGCTAATGGCCATCCCCTGCAACAGTGAGCCCTCCTGAGCCACTCTTACCCTGGAGCAGTGCTTCTCAACCTGTGGGAGTCAAATGACCCTTTCAATAGGGCTCATAGCATATATTTATAATTCATACAATCATGTAGCCAAATTACAGTTATGAAGTAGCAACAAAAATGATTTTGTGGTTGGGGGTCACCACAACATGAGGAACTGTATTAAACGGTTGTAGCATCAGGAAGTTTGAGAACCACTGCTCTAGAGAGGGAAATGGCAGCCATGGGGTGCTTAACTAGTTAAACTTCCAACGCAGGTTCCTGATACAGAGACTTAAAGAGACTATGAGAAACTTTGAGCACTCGGTCCTAAGTAGGAAATCTCCATCAAGAATCTGTCCTCAAGGCTTAGGGGACAGGAGACAGAGGCGATGAGACTCCAAGGCCTGATGCACATGTGAGCTCACAGACTATGGCAACAGCACAGGGGAAGGGCTCCCACCCCCAACCAAGCAGCTATCTGCAACTGATACCTGCTACCAAAGAATGTCATTTGTCTTGTTTGTGCATTAACCACACCTCAGAGCAGGCCTGTGCCCAGGAGCAGTGGACCAATGTAGAGTGAACTCAGTGGTATTTTGCAAACTCTTTGTCTAATTTTGGTGTGGCCATGTATGTGTGTGTGTGTGTGTGTGTGTGTGTGTGTGTGTGTGTGTGTGTGTGTTGGTTTTTTTTTTTTTTACTTATTTATTTTGATTTTCATTTTTGTGGGGTTTTTTGTTTTAGAGAGTGAAGGAACATAAAACTAGGTGGGTAGTGAGGTAGGATCTGGGAAGAATTGAGGGAAGGGGAAAACATGATCAAATATATTATATGAAAAACATTGTTTTAATGAAAAGTTAAAAAAAGAGAGAGAGAGACTGTTGTGGAGGGAATGGTGGTAGCCTGGAGTGTCAAAGGTTTATCTTGGAAAATGAGCTGGACCTTACTAATCTACCCCCAAAGGTCAAATACCTTAGACAAGGGCATCTAGTCATCCCAACAAAGGCCCCAGACCTGCTATTACAGAAAAGCCAGTTGATTTTTCCAGTTTTGCTGCTCCTCCACCACCCACACCCACACGCACACTCACACCCACACACTGAGAGATAGTGTTGGCATTTTGATCCCAAACAAACCTTTCTACCCAACAAGTGGTTTGGTGTGGCAGTTTTACTACACCCTCATTTACAGGACACACTGAACACCAGGAACTGGGAGCTGAAGCCACAGTCTGGGAGCACAGAGACCATCAAAACCCTGGACCAGAAGCCACCAACATCAGACTTCCTCCAAGGACCTCAGTCTCTGGTGCTTTTTAGTGGTGATGGTGAGGGTGGTGTGGATCTCCCCAGGCTGAAGGCAGACCAGCTAGAGAAGGCTGTGTGTTTGTCTGGCTGATCTCCCAGGATGCCCCTGGCCATGCCTGGACTGACAAATTCAAAAGTCTATTCGAGCAGGACTTGCCTTGCTGCCTGCTGTTAGCTCCTTTCAATGCCATTCTGATGCCATGAGAAGCTGTAAGGACAGCTGTGCAGGAGATACAGTCCTCAAGGGGCTCATTTCTCGTCCTTACTTACCTGGGTCTGGACTGTAACCTGTCATGAGGATGGGATGAGGTTTTCTTCCTGTGGAAGATTATTATTCTACATTCCACGATCAGTTTAATACTACAAGTGACTCCCAATGTTTAATTCACCAAAGCTGTGTTAGCTGAACCACATTTTGATATGTAGTGTTGCCTGAAGTGATAAGTGAACCTTCTAAACTTTAGAGGCTTTCTTGTGATGTGTATGTAGTTCATTGAAATCCCAGCTGTCAGTAAAGAATCTAGACAAAGGAACCACAGAGAAGAGAGTCTAATTTAGAAAATGCCATTTTAATCCCCTCACTGAAAAGGCTTCTCTCAACCAGATTGTAACAAAATCCACAGCTTATTCCAAAAGAAAAATTTAATACAAGAGATTTTAGAAAATTAAACATATTTGTTTAAAAATTCTATCGTGTAAACCTTAACATAAGAGGGGAGTCGGGATAGCACATGCTCAGATCTCTGGGATGTTTGCACCCGCAGGCTCCAGACAGGGCTGTGGCAGCCTCAGAGCCCTTCCCAGGGTGGGTGGAGATAACAGATCAGGGCCTTCTCTGCCCTGGAGGTCCCAGCTCTCAGGTCCTCTTCCCAGGTGCTCAGCGACCTTCTGGCTCCTGTGAGAACCATTGCCACGTGTCCCATGTCCCAATTCTTGCTGAGCCTTCCCAATCTGTCCTACTGATGAAAAAGAAAACAATAAACAAGCCTCCCTGTGGTCGAGTGGTTGCCTCCTGGTAAGGGCAGAGCTGAGCAGGCTGCAGGTGGCACTGCAACAGGTGATGAACAGATGTCTTCAGGGCAGGAGAACATGGCCTGTGAGAAGTGAACCCCAGGCCTCCACACAGCAGCCACTCCAGCCCTGACGCTGCCCTCTCTCCCCTCCCCACCCACTGCCTAGACTTTACTTCAGATGCATAATGGAGACCACATATCACAGCAACAGGGCCTGAACTTTTTGGCACAGAAATATTAGATAAAATATACAGTGCTACAGTTGTGCAAAAGTAGCAAAACCAACCTAAACAGCAAACACTTAACACTATCTTTAGTGAAATAGTGCACAATAGTTTAAAGAATGTTTGTTACAATAGACCTTGTTCATAAGGAGGTCACAGCTCCCAGGCCAGGACGTGCCTCTGGAGTGGGTAGCAATGTCTCTAATGGGAATGTTGAGCAATTGGGACTGTTATTGCCATGGGCATGAGGCCGCTCCTTCTTGCATGGTTCCCAGATAACAGAGCAGGCAGGGGCAGGGCACCATGGTGAGACTGCCTGCTCCTGAGTCGACTGTCCCTCTGTCAGAACACTCGCAGGAGTCCCTCAGCTTAGCACACTGGGTGGGTGAATGCAGGTGCAGGTGCAGGCTGCCAACGTGAGGGAGTCTGGTGGTGGACCTGGGAGAACAGAGCCCAGACTCTCCTTAGGGGCCAGTTGTGTCTACAGGTTACGCAGACAGACGGAACAGGAATAGATGACACAGTAACCAAGGCCTAGGACACTGTGACTTGCCTTCAGAAAGTGTGAACTCTTACTGAAACAAAGTTTTAGCAGCCACAAGAAAGCCAAGGCCACAGTCAGGGGAGGGTTAGGAAGCAGACTCCTGTAGAGCTGAACTTGTATCAGACTGGGCGAGCACAGCTCTGCATTCCCTGCTGGGCCTCAGATCTGGGGAACATTGTGGAAACAGCCTTCCATCACCTGACCCTGTCCTGCATTGCTCCGCCTGAGTCCCAACAGGCTCTTGTGAGGTATAAGAAGGGCAACCTGGAACCAAGAGTTTACTGGGTTTCTGTGGAAGCAGGGTGTGGGCAGGGCTAGAGTGTGGCTCACAGGAGAGCTTTTGTCCAGCACTTGCAAGGCCCTAGTGTCAATCCCCAAGATGGGGAAAAGGACTGGGTAGGAGGCAGATGTCAAGGAACCAAAGGGCCTATGAAGTCCCTGGAACGGAGCCTTTATATTCACATTATGGCAGAGTTAGGCAAGTTCCCCATAATTAATCCTAGAAAACCAAGGTCTCAAGTCCAAGTGCCTGCCTGCCTGCCTGCCTGCCTGCCTGACTTCTGTTCTTCTGTCTTTCCTGCTTTAACTGCAGGTGCTGAATGTGAAAGATGGTTCTATATATGCCCTGTTTGCAGTGAGAGAGCTCAGACTCTTAGTGACACATGTTTAGGCTAGGTGTCCCAAAGCCCTGGTGCTCAGGACTCTGCTGTGGGAGACGTGGGAGGTGTAGCAGGATCCTGTCTGTACTGAACATGATAGAATATGAAGTATCCCCATGCTGGGTCTCCCAGCTCAGGAGGTGAACTTGGGGCTACCAGAGCCTCATAGGGCCTTTCTGCATGCCTCAGTTTGCCCAACTGCAAAGTGCATGCCCAGCCCACACTCTGGGTATGGCCTTTGTGTGAAGCCTGAAGCATCTTAGGAGACAAGAGAGGAACCATGTTGGCTTTCTAGGGCTGAGAAGCCTCTTGGGTCCCCCCTTCCCAGGAAGCTCAAGAGGGCTCCCCTGCTCCCCCCAGCTCCTGCCCCTAGCCATGAGGGAGGACAGGTATGCTCTGCCTCACCTGTGCACAGCCCACCTGTCTGTCCCAAGGAACCCTCCAGAACTGGAGCTGTTCAGGCCCCTCCCTGCACTCTGAAGTCCTCTCTGGCTACTCCCCAAGTTTTCCAAGGTGCCAGACCACTTGCCCAGGTCTAGCTTTGAGCTTCAGCCCTTCAAGTTCATGCTCAGGCTCCCTCCCACGACTGCCTAAGTCGTCGCCCCTGGGTAGACGCCACTGTGAACTCCTTCCTTGGCAGACAGAGAAGTGCACACTGCTTGGTCTGTGGTCCCTTCAGCAAGTTCCTCCATACTACATGAAGTCAGCAAGGAGGTTCTGACCTAGGGGGACAGACCACCACAGACAGTGGGTCCTGAGAATCGGGGAGACCCAGGCTTGATGGCAGAGGAAGTCAGAGCTGCAAAGCAGCTGGATCTTATTCCTCTCCATGCCGGTGAGCCTGGGACTCTAGGCTGGGACCCTGAGACGAGAGCAATAGAACTACATCTTGTAGGGACACAGAATCCTGCTCCCACTGAGATGTTAGGAGACAGTTGGTGCTAAACACGTTCAGAGGACAATCATTCTCTTTTCAGTTCTGTACTGGGTCTGAGAGCCTATAGGGCCAGCCTTCCACAGCAATGTCCAGAGCCAAATCACTAGTGACATGAGGTCACAGCCACCGATTCTTGGGCCAGAGTTTTCAGGCTGCTGCTGAGGGCTGGAGGGTGGAGGTCCTTGCTGGGGCAGCCTCAGGTTTCCTATGTGGATGGTGCTCCCTGGAGCCAGCAAGGATAAGTTCCTCAAGAACCAAGTCACTGCCAATTGCTTTGCTAGGCCACTAGATGGAGAAATCACATCCATACCAGCCACGTGGCAGTGCCGTTGGGTGTCTGAACGCCACAGGGGACAGAGGACAGGGAAGGAGACCCCATCCACCAGCTGCAGCAGGCAATAGCATCAGGAAATTCAAGAGTAGAACAGTCATTCTAGTTCCCACGTGGGAAAGCATCACGGGTGGCATCCGAAGGGTCCTTCTGCCATGTGCTGGGCGTCTCAGCCAGGAGCCTGGGCCGAGCCTGGTACCCACTGTCTGTTGGCAGAACTGGAGGAGGTGACAACCATCCTTGGCCACCCTGGGTGTAGTGACAGAGTCCCCACCTGTGTCTGTCCAGCGAGCAATGCTTTGCTCTAAGGACAGAGACCCAGCAGCTAAAACTGACCAGTTTAATTGGGTGGCATGTGGCAGCAGGAAGGGTGTGTTCTCTATGGGGACATGGTCATCCTGCCAAGGTGTCCAGGGCCAGCTGCCATAGCAAGGTTGAGCACAAAGTGGCTGGGGGCTGAGAGTCCACCGAGGTCAGAGGTCACCACTCTGAGGTTCCACATTGCGCACCTCCCTGGGGTGGCCTCGGGACAGCTTAGGGAAGCGGGAAACTACTTTGGTCCTGCTGCTCTTGTTCAGCGGTTCTCCAGGTTGGGTGATGTCCCTGAAAGACAGGAGGAGATCTGGATAAAGTCAGAGCTTAAATGCAAATGACACAGAGAGGAATGGAGTCACATGTGAGACCAGCAGAAATCACACAGAGGGAGGAGTATCTGGCCAGCTCCAACTGGTCAGTGTAACTGGAAGAAATGAGGTACAGTGTCAGTGTATACGTTTCTCACTTTTAAAACAGCCTGGAAGGCCCACTAACCCGGGCTTTGTCTGAGCTAGCTTTAGCTACCACGCCCGAGCCTGTTTTGAGGCTGTCACTATGCAAGTGCTCGGCCATGCATCCCTTCATCTCATAGCAAAGCCTCATCCCAGAGCCAAAGATAACAGGCCTCCTCTGAAACGCCTGCATGGGGGGGGGGGGGCAACAGCTGTGCAGCCATGTTCAACTGGGTCCTCTGCTGGTGTCCACCCAAGAGCATAGGGCATTTGCCAGTGTTTGGTGGCCAAGGCATGGCTCATAGCCTTGGGGAAGGGGCTGAGGGCTGCCACGTGACATGGAAGGGCCAGAGCCAGGCTGCAGATATGTGTTCAATGGACAGATCTGCTCTTAGACTCTCAGCCATAACCCAGGATGCCCTGGAGGGCCCTTGGAAAGAGGAATGTATGTGGGATACAGTCTCAAAGCTTTTCTTCCTCCTTACCCAGCCCAATATTACTAGTCATCAAACATCTACCCATCAGGACAGCCCATAGTAAGACAACCTGTGTCAATGACTTGGAAGACATGGGTGGCCACCACTTAAGGCAAGTGGTGAAGGCACAACCTACTGTGTCCATGAAAGTATGGGGGAAATGCATTCATTCCCCTCGCAGATGCAGCCCTACTCTGAGTGGACCGTGGGCTTTCTCCTCTTTAGCTTTATCTCTAATCTGTGGCAAGAGCTTTTTCCCATCAAGTTCTGTAAAAGATGAGGAGACAGAGGGCCCACTGAGCATGCATACAAGGTGGGGACATGTTGAAATGAGGGGTCAAAACAATTGTGGTGTCAGCTCCAGCAAGAATCTTCCTGGCAGAGGGGGTAGGAAAGGAGAGGGAGAAAGCCCTGGCCAACAGTAATAGAGGGCTTTATGGGGACAGTGGCTAGGGTGCCAAAATAGGGGTGTGCGGTGTGGGGGCCCCACTACAGTCTAAAGCTGCTGTGGGTGTGCTGGTGCCTGCCTGCTATCCTAGCAGCCCTACGATATGCATACATTTGGGCAGGGAAAACAAGAGGATCAAGACAGACTGTGAAACATGACAACCTGTGCTAATTCCAGCCTCAGATGGGTGATGGTCCTTCCCATAAATCAGTGGTGATGCTGAGCCTGGTCCCTCAGTTCCAAAGGTTTCAATGTAACTCAACCAGTAGTTCTCAAAGTCTAGCAGCAAACCCACCCACTGACCATCACCCCTGAGTTCACAACTTCAGCCTGGGCTCTGGGCATGTGCCTGGGCCAATCCACTGCACATGGCGGGCAGGGGGTGCTTAAATGCTACTAGACCTTGTATGTCTTAAGCAATCCTGGAGTCCCCTCACTCTCACTGGGCACTTCCTGTGGTTCCTCAAGTGGCACCTTGAGGGTGACTTCTCAGGACAGTGATGGCTGTGTCCATGCAATCACTCGGCCTCCTTCAGACCATGCATGCCACCAGGCCTGGAGGGTTTCTTGTCCAGTGTGCTATCATACTGCAGGTAAAGTCTTACTGGGACATGACCATGTCCAGTCACCTCCCTGTTGGTTTTATTCCCACAGTATCAGCAAGGTAAGCAGCTGTGACACAGACTGAGTGACCTGCAGAGCAGCAACCACATGGACAAAGTCTTGCCTCTAGCTCACTCTCCAGAGGTGCTACCTGCAGGGGCAGAGCCTGGCAGCAGAAGAGGGCAACCCCGAAGCCCATGTGCTAGTCAGTTGTTGGTGAGAGAAGAGACCTGGTTACTGCCCTAAGCGGTCTCTCTCAGACCTGCCAGGTGAGAAGTGAGAACAGCCTTACAAGACAACAGCCTGCAGCACACAGGAGGATGCTGAGCTGATATTCTTGGGGTCTATTCTGGGCTCACAAAAGCAGTTCTCAGCCCAGGTGTGCTCCAGAGTCATCAGACCTCACAGGACTCATTTAAAGCTTTCTGGAAATTCCAGGGCAGAGGAATCAAAGCACCAATCAATATAAGAAAACAAATCTACTGATCACTGAGGGTGAGGTGGCTTTTTGGTGGGCTGGCAACTGAACTTTGAGACGTGACTTTGGACTGTCTATAGAGGAGGTACACACATCACACTAGGAATGCACTGAGTGCTCTACAGTACTTTCCTAGCGCTGGACGCCACTCTCTTCATTTCAGACTAGGCCTCACCCAGTAACTAAGCTCACTGCAGCTGGAAGCCAGAGCTCAGTGGAGGAAGCCCTCAGAGCAGGGCAAGGCCACTACACTTGCTCTGTGCCAGCGCTGCTCACCTCAGGGTTCATTTCCAGATAAATGTAGTGAGGACTTCAGCCTCCTTCCCCAGCTTCCTTCCAGAATGAGACCATTAGGACAAGAATGTTCAGACAGAAGAAGGTGGCCCCTCTGCACTTTCCTTGCAAGGCAAAGGGGGTGTGGCCAAAGAGACTGCTTCCTCTGTCCTCGCTAGCTTGGCTTTTCAGCCTCAAGCCTTTTAAACTGAAAGAATGACCATCCAGAGACTGCCCCACCGGGGGGTCCACTCTTACACAGTCACCAAACCCAGACACTTTTGTGGGTGTTAACAAGTGCTTGCTGACGGAAGCCTCTTATAGCTGTCTCCTGAGAGGCTCTGCCAGGGCCTGACAAATACAAACTGAGCACAGGGTCCCCTGAAGGAGCCAGAGAAAGGACCCAAGGAGCTGAAGGGGCTTGCAGCCCCATAGGAGGAACAACAATATGAACTAACCAGTACCCCCAGAGCTCCCAGGGACTAAACCACCAATCAAAGAGCACACGTGGTGGGATTCATGGCTCCAGCTGCATATGTAGTGGAGGATGGCCTAGTTGGTCATCAATGGGAGGAGAGGCCCTTGGTCCTGTGAAGGCTGTATGCCCCAGTGTAGGGGAATGCGAGGGCCAGGAAGTAGGTGTGGGTGGGTTGGTGAGCAAGGGGAGGGGAGAGGGAGTTTTTGGAGGGGAAACAAGGAAAGGGAACAACATTTGAAATGTAAATAAAGTAAATATCTAATAAAAAAAAAAAGAAATGTGGAATCTTATTTCATTATGTCCTAGAATAGGTAACACAGAAAATGGAGCAAATATAAACAGAAAAGCAGAGGTAAGTGGCACACGTGTGTCCCCTGAGCCCTGGCCTCCAGGGAACAACCCCCTTTTGTTCTGAACATACCTTCCTTGAGCTACCTACCGTCGTGTGTGTGTGTGTGTGTGTGTGTGTGTGTGTGTGTGTGTGTGTAACTTACATACTGCTTTGTTTGTTAATTCTACACATATGCACCATGCTGCCTTCTGCTTCTCATGCAAGCCATACATTGTTGAGCTTCTCTATGCTGCTTCACAGAGATGGGGATGGCGTCTAGGTGAATCTGGAGGTAAGGTTCATCACAGACATGCTTGGGGGCCAGGAAGGTGTTCTCCTGCCCCACCAGGGCACCTTGCCTAGTTTCTTCCATGAGGGGACTCTGGCAGAGTTACTCTATGTAGCCTAAGAGGAAACTGCCTGTGGGAGATCCATCAGAAGTACCAGAGGTCCAGAAGAGGGACACCAATGACAACTGACTCCCTAGATACCAGTGTTGTCCCTGAGGACATGGTCTTGGAAGGTAGGGACTCCTAGGAGTCATGGAAGGGTGTCAAGCAGAGAAGACGTTCATTCAAGGGCAGAGGAGCCAACCAGTGCTTACTGTGACACAGGGCGCCATAAGCTTCCAACAACATTGTACTCTCATGATCGCAGGAGTCACACCTCCAACAGGTGCTATTGTTGGGTGACAAATGCTACAATCAGACAGAACTGTGCAGGGGCAAGAGGCCCACCTCTCTCTTGGGGACAGTGAGGGCAGACTGCTATGAAATGTCCAAATCACTCTGAGGCCTTGCTTTTGTGGGACTACACTGACCTCTGCCCTTTCTTGTGGGATCACTGGATGTTACCCTTCCCCAGGATGCACGGGAAACACCAGAGACCACAGAGCAGACAATTGGGCTCTTACAAACTACTGTTTGTTTGTTTGTTTGTTTGTTTGTTTGTTTGTTTGTTTGTTTTTGAGACAAGGTCTCGCTCTGTAGCCTTGTCTCGTCAGAATTCACTATGTAGATCGGGCTAGCTCCAACCTCACAGCTTCACCTGCCTCTACAACCCAGGACAGGTGTCACCAACTGCTCTCTGAAGGCAGCTCTGCCTTCATTCTGCACCTGTCGCTGCTAAGCCACAGGAGGCAGACAGGGAGTGTCTGCGAACCAGGGACAGCTAGCCCAGCCTACCCTCTTGTAGGCCGAGGGCATAGAGTCTGCTTTTACATCCGCTTTCAGAGCTCCAAGAAAGTGTCTCAACGTCATCAGCCACTGTCCTAAACCTATAGCACCTTAGATCTCAGGAACAACCCACCCTTGAAGACAGTGGGAGCTCAGAAGCAGGATCAATCATCTCATGAGAATTAGACTCTCTTGGGGCACCTTTACAGAACCAGAATTGAGTAGTGATCATTCAGGCTACCCCTTGCCTAGGACTGCTTAGCACAGGCTTTCCCTGTGTCCAGGCTTAACCTCTACCTTTGTCTTGTGGAATCACGGGATATTCACATCAGTATCCTAGCAACTGCCAATGCTTACAAATGGCAATTGTGTTTGAAATCCTGCCCCACCTTTTACTCGTTACTTTCTTCTTCCTCCTTTGAAGTGAGTGGCCAGGCCTCACATCTTCAAACTCTCAGAGCAGGGGCTCTGGTTATAAATCAGGACAGAAATGGATCAGTACCTCACCCGATCCACCAATGCATTCAGTGATGTAGCACAAGGACAGAACACTTGCCTCATGTGTGCAATGCCCATTTCCAGCACTGTAAAAACCAAAGAAACCAGACCACCACCACCAGCAAAAACAAACAGGCCAACACCACAGTTAGCAATATGCCTGCGGCCCGGCTCACATTCCACAGCTCTAAACACAGGGCAAGCAAAGCAAGGACCATCCATCCTGCCTTAACTATAAGTATATGTGTGTGTGTGTGTGTGTGTGTGTGTGTGTGTGTGTGTGTGTGTGTGTGTTTCGGGGGCAAATGGCTGCAGTGGCTTACTCTGCAAAGGCACAAACCTGGGACCCCAGGCACAGATTCTCTGTTCTTCCCTGGCCTGGGACAGGGGCTTTCTGTCACCATCTCCTATCTATGGGGTCTGCAGTACAGGATGAAACCCTGCAGCAGGGATGGCCCCATGCAAAGGACTCACAGCGGGGCAGGTGGGACTGCATCTAGCCCCAGAACTTGGTTCCCCTACTTTATGACATTGAGAGCAGAGGAGGCTCGGGGATTTTCTGAAGTCTCAGTGGGCCATTTTAAAGGAGTACTAGGAGCAGTACCACAGATGTTTATAAGCAACAGGTACCTGGTCTCAAAGCCTCCCTGCTCTACCTGCACATCTTCAGGGCATGCTGCCATCTGCTCAACCAGCAGGCTTGGAGGTCACTGCAGTGGCACCTAACACAGTGGTTTCCATTTCTTTCAAAAGGGACAAACCTCTGGGTGCCTAAGTAGTTCAACTGAGCTACAGCCATTGTCACCTCAGCTTGCCTGTCAGCCACGCATCCAACAAGGATGCTCATCCCGGTGCAGACCCACTGACAGTGCTGAAGAGGTCTGAGGTCCAGGGGAGAGAAACCAGAGTTCAGAGAGGGCACGTGAGTGTCAGAACATCTAGGCCCTTACTTTAGAAATGCCCCATCTCCGGCTGGCCCTCTCCTACCCAGCACTCAGGGCCATCTTAGCAGCAGCTGCTCCTCTGGCAAGTGCGAACTCTGCCAGGCCTTGTCATCTATGCCCCCTACCCACAGTTGGCTATTCTTAGGATGGGGCTTCTGAGACCTTGAGTTATAAAGGCAGAAAATGGCCCCAGGGAGAACTTCCATTTGTAAAACTTCCACCTAATTGCATTGATGATGCCACTGGCTTCACAGGCCAAGGCTCAGCCCTAAAAATCAAAATGGGGACCAGCTTAGGCTGAAGACAGTGGACAGAAGTGACAGAGGATGAGGAGAGTCACTGCCTGGACTTGGGACTGCACCAGCCCATCTAATATGCCACGCTTCCAGTATCTAGACACTCGGGGCTGCCTTGCTGGGCAGGCGGAGGAGGCACCAGTCAGATCCCACTCTAGCATCAGAGGGAGGTGCGTGCCTGGGCTGCCTGATTCTCATGTAGAAACTTCTATCCTCACCGGCAGGGGGGCAGAGGGTGCTCTAACCTGGAAGATTCCATGAACGTCGCACCTTTCCTGCTGGGCTGTGTCCCTCGGCCTCTAAGACCTTTCACTTGAGAGTGTGCTCCACACGCCTCCTTCATGGGCTCCTCTAAGCTACTCTGTCCTCAATGACCTTACTCAATACGGAGTACCAGGTCCCTGCACATGGACAGCTCCTCAGTTTATACTTTGTGTGGGCCTCTGTCCTCGGGTTCTGGATGCACTACCTCCATGGCATGAATGTCCAAAGACCTCATGAAGCCCATCTCCTGCATCTCCGAGTCACCATTTACTAAATGGCAACCCTCACGCCAGCAGTGTAGCCATGCACTCTCTCAGCCATGCCCAGACCTTCAGTACTGCGTTCTAAACACACCAGGGGCTGACAGCTGCGCCCACCCTTCTCACCTCCCCAGAGTCATCTTGCTTCAGCCTCCATGATCAAACTCCTCCCCCAGTGTCTCCCATCCATTCACTACACTATGAGCTTTCCTCGAACTGGCCCTTCTGCTCACAGGGCCTCTGCGCCTGTGGTTTACTCTGCCTGGACCTGCCTCTGAGGGACATATACCGTGTCCATTACCCTTGAGGGCTTCTCTAACCACAGTGACACATCCATACCAGACCTGTTTCCACTTGTCTCTGAAGCAACTCTCAGCTGGTATGCATGCCCCCCCTCCCTGGGCTCAATGTCTGTGTCGCTAGTCATAGGTGGGAGCATGACTCGCCTTAGCACTACCAGCATGGCTGGCATGCATCAGGCATGCACCCTGCATTTGGTGGAAGGCAGCTACTACTCTGGGCTGTGCTCCTGGCCCGCCTGGGCTACTACACTGTCAGATCCTAGGCAAGCTAAATGAACCTGGTCATCCTTTGAGTACTGGGACTAATTTGAACCATTTGATTCTATAACTGCACATGTGTGAAGTTTTCCTTTTTTTTTTTTTTTAAGCAAGGAAGGTAGCTGCTTAAACACCTCTAATTTTCTCATCATGTTTTGTTCATTTTTTAGTCAAAACAACAGTTTGAATCACAGCAGTCTTGTGGGTAATGGGAAATAAAGATTTTCCTTCTTGTTCATGGTAATTGTTTGTAATTACCAATCGATCAATCTGGTATTCATATTCCCCTCACTGTATCCTTCATGGGATTAAAAGGAAACATGGATTGCATGACTAGAGCACCTACTATGTGCCTTTCACAGGCATAGCACTAATGCTGTAGTCCCACACAGTCCTGTTGGCGTCTCCATGTTGCAGGCACACGTGAGGATTGTGAGAGTAGCGCACAGACAGACTGAGCACTTGAGCCCACCATGGCCTCACTGACTCCCATCCTATGCACTGAGATCGAAGGGGCTGACCCCAAAAATCAGAGTCCTGAGAGAGGTCCACACCAGCCCTTCACTGCCAGACAGTAACTATCCCAGACTGTCCCTGGGGTTCAGAAGTGACTTGTGCCAGAGAAGGTTCCCTTTCTCACTGCAGTGGTCCAGCAGCCATGGAAACTACAGCAGCCAATGAAGAGACCTGGCTGGGGACCTAACCACAGTCCACATGGATGAGAGTCATAGGTCATCATTCTGAGTCTGCCCCTAGATGAACTGTGGCTGATTCTTTCCCATCTGTCACACTCCATGGCCTGACTGCCATTTCATTCTGGGGGGCAGGGAAGGAGCCCCCCAGGGCCAGGACCTCAGCCGTGGAGTCTTACATCCAGGCTGCAGCTGTCTGGCTATGTACTCAGTCCCCAACAGGTTTCCCATTTTCCCACCTGAGCTGAGGGGTGACTGGAGGAAGTGAGCCACTATGGATAATCCCCAGAGTTACCAGAAGGGTGAATGGAACACACCTCATGGCTGGCTGAAGAAGTCCAAAGAACCAATGACTGTCTCAAGACCATTTCTATGACACCATTTCCGTATGAATGTTCAATCACGGCCTTGGTGTGAAACTTGGCCTCTTGGGTAAGAGTTAAGAGTCCAGGAAAAGCAACTTACTATAGGTGACAGAAGGTTTTATTACTTTCCCTTGCCAGCTCTTTCCAGCTGAGTATCAGGACACACCATCAGAACCGATGGCCACCATCAACTTCTTTATTTCCTGGGCTTACAGAGAGAGTTCTGCAGGAGGAACAGCCTGAACAACTAGCTGACTTAGCTCACCAGCTGCAGCTAGAGCTTGTCTCTTACTGTGGCTGACTTTGCCACTCAGGCTGAAGGTATATCTGAAGGCCTCTCCGTGGAACTTTAAGACACATCTTAAATGGGGTCGGTGACTCTGCCAAGGATGGCATTCCATATATGCCAGGAAGCTCAGCAGGTACAGAATGCAGTGCGAGGATGCCCCAAGTTCCTCACACAACCTATGAGAATGGATCCCTGGCCCCAGTGCATGGTGTACTGGCCCCTTCCTCCCACATCACCCCTGCTCAACCTGTGAATCTGTAAGGGCTGACTGGCCCCTCCCCCTCTGCCCTAGATGGGATGCAAGGAGTCACCTGGGGCCCCACCAAGAGACTAGTCAAGTCCAGGGCCTCCTAGCCTGCCATCTGCAGTGGGAGCAGTGCTTGGACTTGGGGCTGCCATGACCTAGGACTGATGTTTTCTGCACAGCAGTAACGAGGCAGGAGTAGGTATCTCATAGGTAGTCCAGTGAGATAGCCACGCATGGCCACTCTAGACAGCACATTTTAAAGTTGGGAGGGAAGGCTGTGTGACTACCTGACCCACAGACAGAAAAGCTCTCACCAGGATGGGGTGGCACCATGGTGAAATGAGTCACCTCAGCACCCGGTACCCAGGTGCTGCCACCACACCTCCACTATTACAGGGGGGTTGGTACTTCTTTTTTTTTTTTCACTAACCCTAAACTGGATGGAGGGTACTGTGCCAAAAATAACCTAATCTGTTTCCCTTTTTCCAAACTGGATGTTCTGAGGCTCCAATGTTTAAAAATAAAAGCCACGAAGTAGGGCAGGCAATTGTAGTAATATCTCTGCTGCTAAGCCATGTCCTTTGGGGACTAAAGTGAGACTCTGAACACAGAAGCTAGGCTGTAAATGCAGCCAGAACTGCACCCTGCAAAGGCACACACTTGGTGGCATTTCTTTTAATACTCTTAAGCCTCTGGGGTCTTAGTGACTCAGCTCTGTTTTACAGGTAAGGACACTGAGGCAGAGAGTGAGCCGGGCCACAGGCTGTGAAGGTCTAACATCTATCTGACTTGCAGGTCTGTGAGACCAAGTCTCACTCTTTCTGCATTCACATGGCTGCAGTGTGGCCGGAGCTCCACCACTGCAGTCTGCAGTGAACATACTTGCTGTGCCCCTGACATCTCAGAATGCCACATACTCTCTGCCCTGTTTCTATGGAGCTCAGGAATTCTGTGCACATCCCCACTAGTGATGCCAGCAGCTGTAACAATTGCAGCTCTGTGGTTCCTGCACAGCTCAGCCTCAGCATGCCAAGTGCCAACACTGTCTGCAGAAGGGGAAACGGAGGCACAAAGCCTGTGGAGGGGCAAGTCCACAGTCACCACGTTAGTGAGGAGGACACAGCCTCAGGCCACACCCAGCCCAGAGCCTGACATCTCCACAGATGCCACTACTGAGTTCTAGAAAGGAAAAGGTGCCAAATGGCTCTACCAAGTGGCAACAGGATGGCCGCTTCCTGTTGCATTTGTAGGTTTTCAACCTGCCTTCCCAGAACAAGTCAGTGGAAAACATCTGCAGCCCTATCGGCAGCAAGTTCCCAAGTATGAACAAGAGGAACCCAAGCAGCTCTGCTCCTCTTTCCCAGGCAGTGGCCTACCACGGCTCCCGAGCCCCTGTACCCCTCCTGGGCTGGCAGATTATGGGTCTCTATGTTCTAGGGCCATTTAGCATAGTCTGGGAATATTGGACACACAAGGCACATCCCTGCTTCACCTGTGTTGATCCACTGTTACACTGATGGGGTGGCAGGGATACCACCACAGTTGTGAGCACACCACCTGCTGTGTGTGGCCTCTGCCAGCCTGGCAGCCGGGAAGCGGACAGCTTGCTACTCTTGATGCTCTGAGACTGTGTTCCACAGCCTGTTCATACAAAGGAGAAACTTTGGGAAACACTCCCCTTCGACCCTGACAGTTCCTTCCCAGCTTCCCCTCTGCCTGGCCAGGGCTACATTCTACCCTGTCTCAGGACCCAACATTGGCCATCACTGCTTTTCCTTCCTCCTTCTTTCTTTGGGCACCTCCACCACCTCAGTGACTCCCAAGTCAGTCGTTCTCACTAGTGTCCTGGGAACTTGCATCCCGAAGAAAGATGCTCCAAATCCCTAAGTAAGAGGAGTCTTCGTGACTTTAATTCCAAAGTCAGATTTGAAGATTGCCCCAACAAGGACTTGTTCTCAGAATATCCTCTATGTTTCCACTCACTATTATAGCAACTCACAGTGACCAGTGCAGTCAACGGGTAATACTAGCTTGGGTTGGACTGACATAGCAACAACCTAGAGTGAACTCCTTAGGCAGAGAGGACTCCAGCCAATCCACCAGCACTGCTACAGTAGTGTGTGTCACGCCTACCTCTTAGGGAGACTGTAAGTACACAGACTCATGCTTCTGCCTGTGATACATCCTATGCAGTAAATGCACTAGCGTCTTTGCAAGGATGTCCCTTTATTTGCCATTTCACTCAGCATTTGCAAAGGCAGGATGAGCGACAGGGAAGAATGAAAACGGAGAGGAGGAAAGGAGAGAAATGTGAACTTCAAAACACAACGGCTCAGGAGTACAAGGCTAACAACCTCGAGTGCTGTCCAGTGCCTCCTAACTAAATAGAGATGCAAGGACAGAGGCTGCGCCCTGCCCTGGGTCAGACAGGAGCTACCTGGGTAGATAATGGGGATTGGAGTGCTGCAGAAGGACAGAGTCCAGCAAAGCAAGCTGTGATCCTTCGCACCCCAAATGCCAGTGCAGTCACACTTATTTTTAAACCCTTTCTGCTTGGGGCCGTGTAGCTTGTGCATCGGTGATGCCCTGAACAGCTCTGAAGTAATGAGGACTGTGGAGCCTAGAGGGCTCTTGACGATCGCCACACTGACTCAAGATAAAAAGTTCTGAGCTGTACGAGTCAGTAACATCTTTTGAAGCAAAAAAGCCTCCACGTGGGCTCAAGTGGGCCCTGACAGAGCACATGGCAGCCCACTGCGACCCTGGGCTAAACTTAATTGCTCTCTGGGAGAACATGGCTCTTCTCATCTCAGCAGAAACTATATTTAACAATGTTTGGAGTGAAGCAACAGTGGGTGGAGAAACACGACCCACACTTCTGCTGAACCTCCACGTGGGGGTCTGGCTGTGACCTACTTTATTCTGTCTCCCCCCATCTGTCCCTCCCAGGGGCATGGACACTTCCAAGGGATGAGTTACACTGCAAAGAAACATTTTAATGATAACATGTTAAGTGGCAGCCTAGCAAATCATTGAGGCCATGTGATGAGCTGCCTATTTCTTCTGAGAACTCTTGAAGTCAGGCTCCCTTCCTTAGGGGCCCCACCTCCACCCCGGGTCTGAGCAAACCTCTGCAACAGGTTACACTCCTTGGGACCCACCAGGAGAGCAGAGACAACATGGGGCTCCTTGGGGACCATCCTTCTCTCAGATTCCTTGTCATCCATCCTTCTGGGCCTGGCCTGGAACTCCCTTATAAAGCCTAAACTGCTGAAGCTCAGAAGGAAAGACTAATTCCCAACATATACCCAGGCTGGAGCTGCCCAAGAGATGAGCTAGTGTTCTTCATGATGTAACATGGCACTACTAATAAATGAATAGTGGGGAAATGTGGTATCCCAACTGATCTCCTATTTAAAAGAGATCTTTCAATACACAATGCATTAGACTTATGTCTCTTTACAAAACCTCAAGAAAAGAAAAACCAGAGAGTGACTGACTCAGCTACCACAAAAGGATCTTTGCAGAGAGCAGCTCTCTGTCTGTCTGTCTGTCTGGTCAAAGCTCAACCTGGAAACTCTGGGCACATCCCACAGACAGAGTAGAAATCCACCCATTTCTGGTTAGACCATCGCTGTGTGGTGAACAGGCAAGGTACCTTTCTGCATACTGTTTTAAGGAGCCTCAGTGGAAGGACACTCTAATTTTGTCCCAGCAAATCACACAGACTCAGACAAGGGCTTCTCAAGCGAGATTCTCAAACCCACCCTTGGAGACCCACAGGCCTTTCTCTGAGGCTTTTCACACCTGGGACTTCCACAAGGAGAGTATATTAGAAATAGTATCATTACCTTCCCATGATGGAGACCATGAGAACTACAGGAATTCATGATCTTGGTCATCTTAACTCAAGGACATAAATGCTCCAGACAATGAAGACCTTTGGAACAGAGGGACAGGGCACTGCCTAGATACATCTTCCCAACAACAGCACAGAGCTGTGGGCACATGGCACCAGCAAGCAGACGCATCATGTGGGCACATGGCACCAGCAAGCAGACGCATCATGTGGGCACATGGCACCAGCAAGCAGA
>NC_034601.1:7792410-7799676 GCF_900095145.1 Mus pahari | reverse complement strand
CATCATGTGGGCACATGGCACCAGCAAGCAGACACATCATGTGGGTACATGGCACCAGCAAGCAGACGCATCATGCGGTGTGGGACAAGTGAAGAGGAAGCTGCCATCATCTCAGGGCACAGGTGCCAGGTCAGAAAGACAACATCATCTGTTACAATAACAGACAACTCAGAACTGTCATCTTTTTCTAAGGGCATGACATGAAAACCCCCTCTTCCTCTTCTTTATAAGTTAATTTTTTTAACTTTTGTAAGGGAGAAAGGATTTGAACTTAATTTTAAGATGACTTTTGGTGAACATGGAAATCAAAAAAATCTGTGGTGATGAGAATCAAGGGCTCTTTGTTGGGTCTATGAACTATCAACAGCAAATATTTCATTTTGGGACCACTCAGAAACTGAAAGAAGACAGGTATCTTTCCTTTGGCCTGGATCTCCCCTTGCTGCAACCAGCTCACAGGGTAAAGGCACATGCTCCCAAGCCTGGTGACCTGAGTCGAACCCCTAGGACCTACATGGTGGAGGGAGAAAAAAATCTCCTGCAAGTTGTCCTCGGCCTTCCACACATGAGCTGTGGCACACAATACACATGCACACACAAGTAAAAGTACGTAATAAAAACATTTAAACTCAGTCTTAAACGGAGGGCCATCAAGGATGTCCATTCAGACACTAGGTTGATAAAGCTCAGGGTGGAATTTGCATTTCAGCACCACCGACAGCTCCCGGGCCCAGGGGTTCCACAGCACTGGGGAACCTATACAGGTCTCTGGCTCCTAACTTTATGAAGGTGCAAAGGGAGCAGAGTGTAGCGTCCAGGAGCATGCCCCAGGACAGGTACTCACACAAAGAAGGGTACCAGCTGTACCAGGGTCTCCTTCTTGGGGTTGGCAGCAAACTCAGGCACCATCTGGATGACCTTGTTCATGACGCTGCGTAGGTAGCTCTGGAGCTGCTTTCGCCGCTCTTCCACAAACTTGGCATCCTAGAAACACAGGTAGAAGGTATACACTCAGTATACTTGCTTCCTAAGCTCAGGGATGATCCTGTCCAACATGCACCCATCAGGTGACACTGGCAGAGGGCTGCAGTAGAGAGTGGCATGCTGGCTTGCTATGTGCAAGGCTCTGTTCCATTTCTGTCCATCACTGCCCAAGGTGGGGTGGGCATCAATCAAAGCACCAGCCAAGGGGCACGTCTACGCACAAACCGTCTGCGAGATTCCACATGTGCTATGGGAGGATGACTGGGGCAGTATTTTTATTAAGCATAGGAAAGGTGGCCCAATACCTGTGTAGAGTGTGTTTCCAAAAACGAATGAGTGAATGAGTCACCAGCTGTGGCTGTTATTTCTTGGATGCCACAACAGTCTAAGAGTGGCATCAGAGACCAGGGCCAGAGCAGTAAACACAAGCCATCATTGCACTGGCTCTGACGGAGCTCACAAAGACAGCATAATTCATGTAGTAACCACTCAGGCATATAAGGTTGTTAACCACACTGCTACTCCTCTGCAGTACATGCTTAATTTATCTTCACGGTTTTTCAAAATATGAACCTGTCACTGATTACAAAAGGTTCAACATGTGGCTAAAGCTGTATGGCACGGCCCTGAGGTGGGCACAATGTCCAAGTCACAGTCACATCTGGGTGTGCACTGGAGGCTCAAAGCCTTCACACTCCTCACTTGGGCTTGCTCTGTCTTGTGTCTGTCTGGCCAGTGCAGGCAGGGTTAGCTCCTCCGGACAGTACCCTGCACCACTGCACCTGTGCTTGGAACTGTGTGATGATCTGATGATCGTCACATTCCCTGCCTACCTCTGCTCATGCCCAGGTGGGTCCTGGACTATGACAAAGAAATGTGGGCAGTATGGATGCCAGCAGAGGTCTTTCTGGGCAAGTGGTGGCTTGGTGTGGAGAGAAAGCTGTGGAGGGGCAGGGACTCGTAGTCTCAGTGTGTTGGATCACACACAGCAACTGTGGAAAGTGTTGCCTACAGCAGAGCCCTACCCTTGCACTGGACCACAGACTAGCCCCCTGAGTCAGAGGGAGCTCATCTCACCAGGGTCTTAGGTGTACTCTGCCCACTAGGGATCTGTATTGGATGGTACCTAGACAAACAAGCCTCCTAGTGCTCCGCTCTCCAGCAGAGAACTCCCAAACAGCCTGGGGTAAGCATGAGTGAACAGGATGCCTGGTGACAGAAGATTGGCTTATTTTCATAAGTCCATTGAAAATAGGGCTCTGCAGTACCAAATACACTTAGTTAAGTTACATGTATTACTGGGGTTTTTCTGAGACTTCAGTTTTACAGTATCATGTGTGTGCTCCCTCCAGGAACTGTGTGGGAGGAAAAACTAGGAGGATCTGCTAGCAGGCCTTCCCTTGGGCCACCACAAAGTCAGCGAGGTCATCTTGTCCATGAGTTGCCCCAGTGTGTAACCCTAGTGCTGTGGGCTGGATGGGCACAGCCAGCACTGCCCCAGGCCTAAACCTCCACAGCCGGGTGGGATCAAGACAAATAGAATCTTCCAGCTCAAGCCAGAGCCGCTTGACCTGTGCTCACTGGGTCTAGATGCTGACTCTGCTCCTTACTCTCCACATCAGGTGATTCCTGAGAGGGGTGATGGATCAGGTGAGGGTGAATGCCCCTCCTCAGGCCTGGGTTTTAATTTGCATGAGAAACCCCTAAGGCAAGCTTGAAAGGCCCTGCACCAAAATGAGACAGGAGTCCTGGAAGGGACTGCAGAGGGTTCTGGGCTTGGACAGAGACACTAGAGCCACAAGAATCAGAGATGGCCCTTTGTGGTGTACAAGTAGTTTTGCTGAGCCACAGAGCCCAAGGAGGGTAAGTGCCCCAAATGGAAGCCAGAGGACACCCCACATCCATCAGAAATCACCTGACCAATGTCTGCTTTCACGCAGGTGCTCTAGGCAGCAGTGACTTGGCAGATGGGGGTTTCACCTGGAGGAACCCCCAACTCTTTCCTAGCACCCATTCATTTAGACAGCCAGTACCTGGGATTGCACACTGTCTTGATTAAAAATAAATCCAACTGAGCGGCAACCACTATGTAACTGCTTGCTCTCAAGTGTGTGTGTGTGTGTGTGTGTGTGTGTGTGTGTGCGCGCGCGCATGCGCGCGCGCACGCGTGCGTGTGTGTGCATATGTGTACTGTGTGTATGTGGACATGTATGTGGAGACTAGAAGACTACAGAACATCTTGGGTGTCATCCCTGCAGACATACTGTCTGCCTTGCTTTTGAGCAGAGCGTTTTACCTATGGCTCACTGAGTAGGCTGGCTAGCTGACCAGGGAGCCTCAAGGATCCTCCTTGCTCTGCTGCCCTAGTGCTGGGTTTACAAGCTTGTGCCATCATACCCATATATTTTTTAAAAGGAAGCGTGCTAAGTTTTTCTTTTATCTGCTATTACTTTACAGAATGAACTAGCTCCTTGGGTCCTGACAAACAGTTTAAACCCGAGCTGTTCAGAGTGAGCAACAGTACGTCTCAAGTCTTCCCTGTGTCCATGCTCCTCCTACAAGTTGTCTCATTACAAGACCACCAAGGCTTCTGACAGGATCAGATGGGAAGAAGTAGCCCATGGCCCTAAACTAGACCGCAGATAAGCAGGGACTCAGGTCTTCAAGGAGCAATTGCAGACCCCTCAGCTCAGGAGACAATCCTCAACCTTCACTGGAAAACCCTCTTGGCTTTCTGTCACTGACAGGCCCCTGCATTCAGTTCACACAAGTCTCACTTCCTCCTTGACTTTAGCCAAAGCCACTTTCGGTGTGGACACAGGGATGCTCATCCTCAGTACCAAGGTAGACTGTCTGACCTTTGACTTAGACCCATGGGCTGCCTAGACCCATGAGCTGCTACTAAGAGCTCTTGCTCTGGCCCCCAGCCTGCATATCCATACACCATGTGTACACAGTCATGGGAGCGTGCATACCTGCAACTTGGGAAGGCTATACCATCCTCTCTGCAAACACTGATGCCTTTACTTTATTACAAAAGTGTCTCAGGCTTCCCCAGTAACTCTCTTCTAATGAAACAGTGGCTTCCTCATTCTGGCCTTTTCACCACGCATTGCTGAGGAATTAAAGCCAGGGCCTCAAGCATGCTAGCAAAGTGCTCTATCTCTGAGTTCATCCCTAGCCTGGGCTAACATAGTCATAGGTGGGTGTGGTGGTGTATTTCTATAATCCCAGGATTTGAGAGGTGAAATCAGAAGGACCAGGGCTTCAAGACCGGCCTCAGCTATGCAGCAAGTCTGTCCTACATATGAGACTTTATATCAAAAACAGGACAATAGAACAAACAATGAACAATTATAGCCACTTGATACTTCATTCTTAAATACTTTGTATATAATTCTAGAAAACTAGGACATGTTTCTATGTAACCAAATATCAGTATTGCCTCCAACAAAGAAAATGTTCATGTGCTGGTATTATGAACTAGTGTATCTGTCATGGTGAAATCTGCATTTTCAAAGGAGTCTGCTGCTTCTGGAGACTTTTAGTGTTTCTGATTTTGTTTTTGAGACAGGCTCCTATTTTATATGCTATGTTGGCCTTAAACTTGTAATCCTTCTGCCTCAGTCTAGAATCCCAGTGCTGAGGTGATGAGTAACTACTCTCACAATGAGAATGGAGGTGTTAATCCAGGACCTTGGCCAGAAGCTCTCCAAAAGGTTGAAGGGTAATGTAGACAGGCGGGGTCAGCCCTTCTTGTGAAGTAGGTCCCCACCATTTTTACCGTACGTGCTGTCAGGAGTCCACAGACAAGGTTTGAACCACAGGCTGTCTTGTATGGACTGAGCAGTGTGTGAAAAGATTAAAGCAGGAGAGTTCTTAAAAACCCAGATCCCTGGCTTTCCTTTCAAACCCAGCAGCTCTGTTACCTAGTGTTCACAATGCCTGCTGGCCATTCTCCTGCCTTCCTTCATTGGTGACTCTCCCCCTGCCCCAATCCCAATCTCACACAGGTTGAGCCTTGTCTGTCTAGTTCACCCTGTATCAAAGATCCTCACATGGTGCCTGAGGGAAACAAGAACCTTGAAAAACTATTTGGTGAAATAACAAATAATATAGGAGATACATCAAGAAGGCAAGACTGCTGGTCAGAGAGATCTATGTGGAGGCCATGGTCCATGACCAGGTGAAAGAACACATAGACTGAAGAAGGATGGAGGGAAGAAAGCCAGGTTAGTGTGGAAACAAGTCCTTGGTTCTAAGGGCTGCTGGACAGGAGGACAGAAGGCAAAAGACTAGTATGTCAGTGAGCTGGTCTGTCAGAGCCTGTGTGTCATCCAGGGTACTTGGGGTGGTATCACAGGCACATAAAGCCAGCCCTTAAAGGCCCAATAACTGGTTAATTCTGATTGTGCTCCTAGGGTGGCACCCAACATGCATATTAGAAATGATGGGGCTGAACAGGATCCTTCCAGTTTCCATATGTACCCAGAACTGATCCTGTGCCAAAGCCCTATACCCAGCAAAACTCTCAATTAACATAGACGGAGAGACCAAAATATTCAGGACAAAACCAAATTCACACAATATCTTTCCACAAATCCAGCCCTTCAAAGAATAATAAAGGGAAAACTCCAACACCAGGAGGGAAACTAAGCTCTATAAAAAGCAAGAAAGTAATCTTTCAACAAACCAAAAAGAAGATAGCCACACAAACATAATTCCACCTCTTAACATCAACTGATTTAATTCCCCAATAAAAAGACATAGAATAACAGACTGGATACATAAACAGAACCCAACATTTTGCTGCATACAGGAAACTCACCGCAGTGTCAAAGAAAGGCACTACCTCAGAGTAAAGGGCTGGAAAACATTTTTCCAATCAAATGGTCCCATGAAATAAGCTGGAGTAGCCATTCTAATATCGAATAAAAGCAACTTTCAACCAAAAGTTATCAAAAAGGATAAGGAAGGACACTTCATATTCATCAAAAGAAAAATCTACCAAGAAGAACTCTCAGTTCTGAACATCCATGCTCCAAATACGAGGGCACCCACATTCATAAAAGAAACTCTACTAAAGGTCAAAGCACACATTGCATGTCATACAATAATAGTGGGAGACTTCAACACCCAACTCTCACCANTGGACAGATCATGGAAAAAGAAATTAAACAGAGACACAGTGAAACGAACAGAAGTTATTGGCCAAATGGATTTAAAAGGTATTTATAGAACATTTCATCTTAAAACAAAAGAATATACCTTCTTCTCAGCACCTCATGGTACCTTCTCCAAAACACACCATATACTCTGTCACAAAACAGGCCTCAACATATACAAGAAGAATGAAATAATCCCATGCATCCTATCAGATTACCACGGACTAAGGCAGGTCTTGAATACCAACAAAAGCAATGGAAAGCAAACATACACATGGAAGCTGAACAACACCCTACTCAATGATAACTTGATCAAGGAAGAAATAAAGAAATTAAAGACTTTTTTAGAATTTAATGAAAATGAAGGCACAACATACCAAAACTTATGGGACACAATGAAAGCAGTGGTAAGAAGAAAACTCATAGCTCTAAGTGCCTCCAAAAAGAAACTGGAGAGAGCTTACACTAGCTACTTGACAGCACACCTGAAAGCTCTAGAACAAAAAGAAGCAAATACACCCAAGAGGAGTAGACAGCAGGAAATAATCAAACTCAGGACTTAAATCAGCCAAGTAGAATCAAAAAGAACTATACAAAGAATCAACCAAACCAGAAGCTGGTTCTTTGAGAAAATCAACAAGATAAATAAACCCCTAGCCAGACTAAGCAGAAGAGGGCACAGAGACAGCATCCAAATTAACAAAATCAGAAATGAAAAGGGGGACTTAACAACAGAAACCAAGGAAATTCAAAAAATCATCAGATCCTACTAAAAAAGCCTATACTCAACAAAAGTGGAAAACCTGAATGAAATGGACAATTTTCTAAACAGATACCAGGTACCAAGGTTAAATCAGGATCAGATTAATGATCCCATAACCCCTAAAGAAATAGAAGCAGTCATTAAAAGTCTCCCAACCAGGCGGTGGTGGTGCACACCTTTAATCCCAGCACTTGGGAGGCAGAGGAGGCAGTGGAACAGGGCTAGTAAATAGGAGGATGCAGTGAAGCAAGGTTAGTTGATAGGAGGATACAGTGGAACAGGGCTAGTTAATAGGGAGGATACAGTGGAACAGGGCTAGTTAATAGGAGGATACAGTGGAACAGGGCTAGTTAA
>NC_034601.1:7738155-7791700 GCF_900095145.1 Mus pahari | reverse complement strand
AGGATACAGTGGAACAGGGCTAGTTAATAGGGAGGATACAGTGGAACAGGGCTAGTTAATAGGGAGGATACAGTGGAACAGGGCTAGTTAATAGGAGGATACAGTGGAACAGGGCTAGTAAATAGGAGGATGCAGTGAAGCAAGGCTAGTTAATAGGAGGATAAAGTGGAACAGGGCTAGTTGATAGGAGGATAAAGTGGAACAGGGTTAGTTAATAGGAGGATGCAGTGGAGTAAGGCTAGTTAATAGCATGGGCTAGGGAGACCAGACCAATAAAAGAATGAGGTCTAAGAAATGGTATAGAGGTTTCCTCTGATTTCTAAAATATAACCAACTGTTAGTGAATGATTATGCATCCTAAATAACATCCTTAGAAACCACACTCTTGCCATAGAAACTTGCAGTTTATGTCACAACATTATACTTTAAATTTGAATAGATTATCTAGAACTATGATTCTAAACCCTAAGTTTTACTTTTTCTAATAAAAATTTCTGGTTTTTTTTTTTTTTTTTTTTTTTTTTTTTTTTTTTTTTTTTTTTTTTTTTTGGTATTTCGAGACAGGGTTTCTCTGTTTAGCCCTGTGTTTTGTTTTTTTGTTTTTTTGTTTTTTTTAACTTTAACAAAAAAGTCTTCCAACCAAAAGAAAGCCCAGGACCAGATGGTTTTACTGTAGAATTCTATCAGACCTTCAAATACTACGTTCTAATACCAATACTCTTCAAGCTATTCCACAAAATAGAAACAGAAGGGACACTACCCAATTTATTGTATGAAGCCACGGTTATGCTGAGTTTTCTCCCTTGGAGATAGAATGATTTTTGTCTTATCAGGAACTTTTCACAATTTCCTTTCATAGAGGACTTGATAAGAGAATTTTTTTCTACTTCTATCATGTTTAATGTTCCAAACAGATTTTAAAAACTGGTTGAGTACATATTACTTTTAGCTTCAGAAGATATCATGTATATTTAAGAGGCATTTAACTATTATAAATTATTTTGATGACTTAAAAAAATGTTAATACTTAGTTGTATAATTTAATAGAAATTTTATTAGTTTAAGAGAGAGAAAGAGGGGGGGTCTGTGTGTGAGCCCACACATAACCTGCCTGACACCTCTGCTGGCCACTTAATGAAATGGTGTTGTCCATGGGTCTGCTGCTGTTTGTAGGTGTCTCTGTCTGAATACCACCATCAATTATGGGTGGAGCAGTTCACTGAATAAGCAGGGCACACAGGGATGTTTTAATGGGAGCATTTATTCCTCCCAAAAGGGCCATTTTGCTTCAAGCTTCAGAAAAGAAGGCTAATATTAAATTGGGCATCACTGCAAATGAGGGTGGAAGTTAAGACAGGCTGTGCTCAGAATGCGTGCTTGCATTCCACCCATCTCCAGGCAGTTTCTGACATGGCTCTTCTCCTGCAGGAAAAGCGCCACCCTGCAGCAGTGCCTTCCCAGAAGAAAAGTCACTGTGCCTCCTCATACTCTTACCAGGCACAACCTGGAGTCGCCCCAGAAGAGTAGGTCCAGTCTGGCTACAGCAGCAGATAGGCCAGGCCCTGCTGAGAGGCAGCAGCTTCAGTCAGCAGATCTAAAACAGGTCACTGGCCAGAGAATTTACAAACCTTACAAAGAGAATTTACAAACCTGAGTTGGCCTCCTGTGCCCATTCCGGTGCCCACTGCTGTGAGCACTGGCACTATCTTACCTAGCCATCTCTGCCTTCTGAGCACAAACGAAGCCCAAACCGTCCAGCATGTCAAACGTTAGACCAGAGCCACAGGCAGGCAGATTATGGCCAACACAAGGTGACAGGACTGGGCCTCATGAGCAGGGCCAGCTTTGAGGGCCTGGATCATTTCTACGGGTGGCACTATAAGGTCAGTGTTAGATGCCTCACCTAGAACCCACCTCTAGAGAATATGGTGCTAGGGTTTGAGAGCAGCTTTGGAATGGGGCAACCCTCATTAAAAATCTCTTGAATATATGTGCAAAAATATTTACTTACAGGAAACGAATGCTGCTAAAGACAGTGAGCTGAGCACTAATCCTTTCCACAGAGGAGCATCCCTATTGTGATCATAGGGAAGAGGCAGAGGTACCCAAGACAGAGGAAACACACACTCTCTCAGCTGGTCTTTATGGAGTTGGAATTTGAACGAGGTCCTCAAATATTCCTAAAAGAGAGGTCAGGGTTCTACGCAAGACCTAGAGCCTGCCACACCATATCCTGGAATATGGCTTCTCACACCACATACACTGGTGAGTAGGCAGGGAGCACCCTGGCTAGGTTCTGATGGACGAGCCCTGGTTAATGTTGCCTGGGATAGAAAGGAAAAGGGAAGGTTTGCAATAATGCCATAACCCCCAACATCATCTCCATAAACCGTTTGAGGGGAAAGCCAGAGTCTCCGTGTCTGGACACATGCTCCGCCCTGGGCCCACTCCTCTTCTCAGATTCAGAGATGACAGATTGTAGCCCTGGGCTGGGCAGCACAGGGACAGAGTAGGCAGGAAGGAGTTCGGTCATGCAAAGCAGTACTCCAAAAGAATCAGTGGTATGTGCTAACCATGAAAATCAACCAGACAGACAGGATGGAAAGCATGACTGTTCCAGGACTGTTCCAGGATGGGAGCTACACTCACCCCAGCAGTACTCAACAGGTGGCCCGTCATCTCAACACACCCTTACAGCAGCTTTATGAAGGCACGAGCTTCCCATATTGCAGAGGAAGACACTGAGACTCTGGGGGATCAAGGCTGGCTTCAACAGCTGCCTGCCTTGAACCAATGTACCGACCCCAGGGTAGATCTGCATCTCTGACAAGAACTGAAATAAACCAGAGTGAACCACATGCCCCAGCTCAAACACTATCGCCTTGGCTGGAGGAAGGAGAGTGACAGAGGTTCTGGAAGCTTGTTCTGCCCTGGGGCAATTCGGATATGGTGATCTCTGCCCCAGGCAGAAACCAGTATGCAATATCTCTTGTATCTTCCCACTCCCCTTCAGAAATTGTCACATGCTGAACCCTTGTGGGGCCACAGGAAAACATGATTAAAGGCCCTGCCTTGGTTGCTGGGGACCAGGGTGGCTATCCTTAAACTTGCTTTCTCTTAAGTACTTGAGATTCCCATTTTTACTGAACTTAGAGAGTCCAAGACACCTCTTCGAGATAAGAGGAGACCTGGATGAAAGTAGACACAGCAGCTCTTGGATCCTGGTGAGAGTTTCTGCATCACTCCACATGCCACAGTGACGGTTTGAATAAGAATGGCCCCCTAGATTCACTGGTAGGGAGTGGCACTATTTGAAAGGATTGGTTGTGGCCTAGTTAGAGGAAGTGTGTCACTGGGGGCTGGTTTGAGGTTTTAAAAGCCAAAGCAAGGCCTCGTCCTGCTGCCCATGGATATGGATGTAGGA
This sequence comes from Mus pahari, assembly GCF_900095145.1. NCBI lineage: Eukaryota > Metazoa > Chordata > Mammalia > Rodentia > Muridae > Mus > Mus pahari. Next base: position 7,788,276 of record NC_034601.1, on the reverse strand, counting down.
CTCAGCTCCTTCTCCAGCACCTTCTCTGCCTGTATGCTGACATGTTTCCTGCAATGCTGATAATGGACTAAACCTCTGAAACTGTAAACCAGCTCCAATTAAATGCTTTTCTTTATAGGAGCTGCTGTGGTCACTGCATCTCTTCACAGCAATAGAACGCTGACTAAGACACACATACGTTTATTTAGTTATTTAATAGTAGTCACTTTCTTATTGCAAAGTCTGGACTCTGACTCAGGTCCTTACATGCTGTGCAAATCCTCTACCACCAAGCTCCACCCCGAGACCCAAGAGCCTCCCGTTCATCAGATAACCTTTTCAGTCTAACTCCTGCAGGCCCAACACTCACTCTTCCCCCACCATGATGCTGCTGAAGCAACATTATGATCTCTTAAACAGCTTTCACTTCCTGTGTTCAGCCCACACTGTCAGAAGAAGGCATACCTGCTCCTGGAATGGGCTGGGCACACATGTCAGGCCCAGATGTTGGAGCATCCATGATCTGCCCATGGTGACCACCCCAGTTATGGGTCCATGAGTTGTAGAAATATTTAATCCCAATTGGGGTTTTTAGCCAGCCTTTAACCCCTGAGGTCTGGGGTAGGGACACCGTCAGGGTACTGCATGGCCATAGTAGAGCCCATCAGAGTAATGATTTTTAAGTCATAGGACAGCTCTGCAGGAACAAACAGAAATTCCCTCCTATTGAGCATACTCCCTGGAGCTGAGACAGCACTTACAAGGCCTTCCTGCTGATTCATTAATTGCAAGGTCTACTGGTGGGTCTCAGGTTCACAGCAACTGCAAACTCAGAAACTTAAGGCTATAAGACAGTGGCTGAAGCTGCTCTGGGACCGACAAATGCCCATGACTTACAGTGGTGGACGAGTCCCAGGAGCCACAACTGCTGTCAGGTGTCACCACAAGTCCCTGGGTAAAGTTCCCTGTGTCCAGAGACAACTGCTTTGATTTGAATGCAAGATGTCCCTCACAGGCCCCTGTATCCAGGCCCGTGGCTCCCAGCTGCTGTTTGGGGATGCTATAGAAGCTTTAGGAGGTGGGATCCAGCTGGAGGAAGTAGGTCAGTGGATCAGGTCTTTGGGGTTACAGGTTACTTACCCTGCTTATTGCAGGTCTGCTCTGTAGTCTGCTACAATGGGCAAGCCTCCTTCACATACCTTCCTACCATAAGTTCTGTCCAAACACGTGGAACCAAGAACACGTGGGCTGAGGCCCATTGACCCACATGCCCTGATGAATGTTCATCCTTCAGTTATTGATTCCATCAGTGCCATACTGACCAAAAAATGGCTAACAACAACAAGTATAGTTCTGTTCCAGACCACAGGATAAACCCTGGGCTAGGTAACCAGGCTGAACCTTGGACTGGCCCCTTGGGCCTTAGTTTTCCTATCTATAAAATGGGTCCCACTAGGGGGAGCTAATGAGAGTTGAGGGGAGTCCGTGACATTAACAGGCACTTGGGCCAGGTAACATGGCACATTCTGCCTTGGCCTGGCAGACACCAGTACCAGAAGTTTCTGAATAATTCCTGTGGCACCAATAACCTCAGGAGCAAGATGACATTATCTTTCTACTTGAGAAAATCAAAATATCATAGGATGTTTAATGTAAACCGGGGTTGAGATTTGAACTATATGCCCTAACCCTCAGAGGTCCGAGGAAGACTTCCTGTGCAGCCCGGTCTGACCTTGTTCCAGGTCTAGCCTTGGTGGAAAAGCTTGCACACCTCCGTTAGGTATCTGCCTGCTTGGGTCACTGGTGTCCTGAGCCTGGACACAGAAACTCAAATCTCCACAGAGAACAGGAGAACACTCTTCACCTCAGTGGCAAGAAAGGACAGGGGAGCCACTGTACGGTATGACACCTATGACAAGTGTAGGTCTCGTGTTAGCCCTCCAGCCACTGCAGCATCCCAGATATCAGTGACATGCTCACTGCCCTCCTCACCCCGATTCTTGGCCAGCTCAGACCCTCCGCACCAGCCACAGCCGGTCACTGCAGAGTCTCCCATCTCCGCTGGGCAGGTGAGCACTATCCTCACCACGGCCTCACTGCCGAATGATCATGTAGCACCTGGGAAGGGCCTGTGTGCTGCCACCTCTGAGAAGCTGCCTGGTTCAGCCTGTGAGGGTGATACAGGACACAGCCCCTTCCCGGTGCCGATGTCAGCAGGATTCGGAGGTGGCACAAGAGTCTGGGAAAGGCATGGCCCACTGCTTGCCCAGCTTGGGAACTGTCTCAGCAGCAGCACACCTACAGGGTCTCTAGAACACGGCGCCACCCACTGGAAAGGGGTGGCTGGTGGGGCTGACTGTCTCTGGACTCCAAGTACGTGAAGTATGATCATGTACCGCAAAGCCAAGTTGATGGCAGGACTTGCTGTGGCCCCAGGGAGAGGGCCAAGAACAGTCTACTGCTGTTCCTGAGGGAGGCCTTCTGTGAGAATCTCCAGGAAGTGCTCTAAACTGGGCTCTCTTTCTCTACTCTAGGGGGCAGGCAGGAGCCAGAAAGTGAGAAAGGAAAAAGCAAAGGTGGGGATCAGACAGAAAGCTACCTAGCATTTGTGGGTCTAGCCTCCCAAAAGACTGACCTGTCTGTCCCAAGTGAGGTCTCGGCTATTACACAGTGCACAAAGCCACTTTCCATGCCCTGTGGGTAAAGGTCAGGACCAAGTGGCACTTCACTGCTAGCATCTGATAGCCCTGCCACCTCCATACCCACTCTTGTCTTTCATGGAGGGCTGAGTAATTCCACTCTGGATGTCAACAAACGAAAATGAGTGTATGGGCTGGAGAGATGGTTTAGCGGTTAAGAGTACTGACTGCTCTTCCGAAGGTCCTGAGTTCAATTCCCAGCAACCACATGGTGGCTCACAACCATCCGTAACAAGATCTGGTGCCCTCTTCTGGAGTGTCTGAAGACAGCTACAGTGTACTTACATATAATAAATAAATAAATATTAAAAAAAAAGAAAGAAAGAAAGAAAGTGAGTGTGTGTGTGTGCGTGCATGTGTATGCGAGTGTGTGTCCCTGTGTTTATGTTGTATTTGTGTTGAAGGAATTTGATGCTGTACCATTTTAGACAACACTCACTATCACCTGGGCCACCCTTCCAAGGCAGCTCTTACCCCTTTATGACATTCAGAAATAACTGAAGATCTGTGTGAGGACTGGCATGCTCTGTGTGAGCACATGTGCACATGCGCATGCGCGCATACACACACACACACACACACACACACACACACACACACCCCTTCCCGAGCCTTTGGGAGCATGGCTCTTCTGTAGTTAGTTCCCTACACACACAGCAGGGTGCAGGACCACGTCTGCAGGATTGCTTGGGGAACATGACTGAGTCTGGCATGGTAGGACCCCGGCATGAAGCTGTTCCACACAGGCAGTCGCTCCTTCTGCTTGTGGTGCTTCCCTGAAGGGAAGTGAGCCAGGGAGGCAGATCACGTTTGCCAGAGGAGGATCCTGCCTGACAAGAAAGCCAACTTAGGAAAACGTAGGCAGAGCAAGCAACTATCAGACAGCAGGCAGGGGTCAGTGAGTACCCAAGAGACTGCCCTGGACTTTTAGATCCAGCCATTCCTGAAGTCAGGTTCTGTCACACAAGCCAGTAAATTCTATTTGTGTTGCTGTGGCTACATAGTAAAATGCTGTCTTTAAATACGCAAACAAAACTTAGATGGAAAAAGAAATCATTCTTTCCAAGAAGCCAGCCCTGAACCTCCAGGATAACAAAATTCAAAGCTGTTACAGCAGGGTGCAGTCTGTGGGACATCAGGGCACAGGCTCAAGCCATGCCGGGGAAGGACCCACTGCACTGGGCACGACCAATGGCTGCCACAGAAAATATAAGTGCAAGAAGAAGCCCTGCTGTTGCTCTGTTTCCTCAGCTGTTACTATAGTTTCCATAACCATCACTGTCACAGCCCTTACTGTGAAACACAAGGCAGATCTCAGGAGGAAGGTGGCCTTTGGGTCACCAGCAGACAAGTTCAGCCCTGGGGCTATGTCCATAGCACTGGTCTAGGGCTCACATGGAGACCAACATCAGTGTGAATCTGACATTCCTAGGTCCTCAGCTCTGCCAGGTTCTCCCTGCCTTCTAAGTTCCCTTCCAGCCTTCAAGGGCTCTTGCTAGCCTGTCTGACATGTTTTCCTGTGTCTTCTGCATACTGACCCCATCTGCCTAGCAGGAACTCCATCCTCCACCTAGAAGTGATACCTCTAAGCTGCAAACTTATTATTATATTATCCTTTTGATGGCTCTCCCTGGCACAGGGGTATCCACATTTATAGAAACAAACTACTAAGCATGGAGTTATACTAAAGCTACTGAAAGAAAAAGGAGCCAAAAGAGCTCTATACTCAAGGACGTGAGTTCTATGAGCAGGGAGGACTCAAGCTGAACCTAAGAGAGAAAAAAGACCCACTATCGGAGGGGTTGGGCAAAATGCAAAAACTGTTCATGCAAAGGTCCTGAGGCAAGAAGGGGATTGAGGACTCAGGGTCTGAAGAGGCGACAGATGTGATCCTCCAAGGTGTGGTCACCAGGAGGCTAAGAAGACTAGATGAGAATATGCACATGGGCAAAGCTTTGTAAGTAGTGCCTGTGCATAGCTAGCGACAAAGAACTGCTGTTCTTAGTAGGACAGCCCCGCTAATGTGAGCATGGATCTGTTTATTTCCTGCTAATAGGAAGAAGACTGCCTGGTTCATGGGGAAAGCCATGAGCCAGATCAAAGGCTCCTTTGTGACTCAAAACAGTTCCATTTTCAGCAGCTTTATGAGGAACAGGCACTTGGCTTAAAAAAGCTTCAAAACTCATTACAAAAAAAAAAAAAAAAAAGAACTTCGCTTTCCCTCAGAAGGCGGAAGCCCAGGAACGTAAATGATGAGAATGTTCTGGGGACTGAGCCTAATGCTTCTGTGACCTGAGAGACAGAGCTCTCCAGGCCTCTGCTACTCAAGATGCAAAGCCTTCACAGCCCTTCTGAGGGAGGACTGAAGGCTGGTGTGATGGCTCAACTAAAACTCAAACGGCTGGGCACACTGGGAGCAATGTTTTCTCATGTAAATCATTTGAAGCGGGAAGGCCCACTTCTAACCTGAATCTGGAGGCAGGAAGACACCCCTTTAATTGGGGCCACACTTCTGCTGGCAGCCTGGAGGAACACACAGAGACAGACCTGCACGCCCTCACTCTGGCTGGCAAGTCCATTCCTCCACTGACATTAGAACCCGCTTCTTCAGGATGCTAGCAGAAGCCCAGCTCAGATACCCAGCCAGACTCATAGACTGAGCAACTACTGAGTTCTTAGACCTTCCACTATTAGGCGCAATAATTGCATTAGTACAATAAATGATATAATAATACAATAATAATTATTGTATTAGTACAGTAATTAGGCAGCCATTATTGTACTAGCTGGCCCATACCCTGAAGCCATTCTAAAAAAAATCTGCACCCCCGCCCACCTCCACCTGTTCCACTCCAGAGAGATGTAAAAGAAAGGTTTTCTTCAACTGTTTGCTGTATGTTGGCAGAACATTGTAGCAATCGTGTATAACATGATGTTTGGAATAATGGATATATGGATACACACACACACACACATGTACACACAAACATGCATTCAATAAGTTCTGTTTCTCTAGAGAAACCTGACTAATACAGTAGGTGGATATTCACCAAGGTATTTCCATAAAGAATGATCACTAAAGAACATGATTTAGCCAGGCAGATGTAGCACACGCCTTTAATCCCAGCACTTGAGAGGCAGAGGCAGGCGGATTTCTGAGTTCGAGGCCATCCTGGTCTACAGAGTGAGTTCCAAGACAGCCAGGGCTACACAGAGAAACCCTGTCTTGAAACAAAACAAAACAAAAAGAACGTGATTTGGGGTCTGCAGAGATGGCTGTGGCTGTAGGCAGAAATGCCTCAGGAATATGAGGACCTGAGTCAATCCCCAGGACCTGAGTTAAAAATCATGGCATGGTGGCATGCCTTTTCATCCTAGGGTGGAGACAGCCTGATCCCTGGAGCACTCACTGGCCAGTTGGTTGGAGAGACAATAACCCAAAGTTCACAATTCAGGGCCTACTGTTCCTCCATGCAGAGAAGTACAAATCTAGCCTCCGCTTATATGAGACATAAACAACTCCAGGGGTACCTGGGCTCCTGAGAAGTTATTGCAAGAGCTGGGACTCCTCAGTCGGGCTGACTGACTGGTAGGCAGGGAAGCAGAGATGTGTTTACAACAACAGAGCACACACAGGGAGGAGGCAAGGCCCAGTTCCAGGAATAAAGGAGTCCAAGGAGCTACTTCCATGAGGAGACAAGTCATATCTCAGCAAACAATGTGAAGACAAAGGGTGGAACCAGGAGGAAGGCCTCTCCAGCAGGAAAAGAAACACAGGCTCACAAAACAAAGAATGGGACAATGTAACAGCTAGTGTCACCCAGTCCTTGGGACCCAGTGCTGGCAAAGCAGAAATAAAGCATGCTGCTGAGAGGCAGGATCCACCTCCACCACATGAAGTGGACATGCCAGGCTACCTGGAGGATCAGTTTGGCAAGAGTACAACAATGGGTGCCTCATCAGCCAGCCATCACACCAGGCCTACCCAGGCAAACCGAGTCCCAAGTAGACATGAGGTGGTGGCACAGGGTACTTCTGCTATAGTGACCAAGCAGGCATGGTGGTGCATACCTATAATCCCAGCAACTAGGAGGCTGAGGGAAGGGGATCGTGGGTTCAAGGGCAACATAACACACAATACAGTGAGGCACTATCTCAAAGAGGGGGGATATTGTCTAAATGACTTCATCTCAAAGTCCTGTAACACCACTGAGGAATGAGATCTGGGGAAGGCTACATAGAGTAGCATCATTATAATTCCACCATAAAAGCACAAAGGCAGGGACCACAGGAGCCAGCAGTCCCACGCTGCTCCCCAGGGACGAGGGGCTGCAATGAGAACTCAGCTGTATTTATGATGTTTAATTTCTAAACATTAACATTCATTCCATCTGGATGGAGATATGTGCTTACTCATTACAGTTTTCTGTGCACTCTGGGGACTAACAGAAAAATCTGCAGTATTTTTTTTAGGAGCTTAGAAGTAGATAGGACAAAATGTGCATGGCTGTCGATTCTAGGTGGTGGTAAGATGGGTGGTTTTCTTATTCTATGAGTTCCATCTTTTTCCTCTCTCTCAAGGAACCATACCAAGGAACTCAGTGCTGACCAGGCATGGGCCACAAGATCACAAGTCCCAGTCCAGCCTAGGCTACAGAAGAACACTCTATTTCAAAAACTAAAAACAAAAAAGGAAGATTGACATACTATACGGCTACCAATACCATCTCTGAGTGCAGACCCCAGAAAGCAGATAGACAGTAGATGGTTAAACGTAGCCAGTATCACCTATGCTTCTAGGAACAGAAAATATACTTAAAATGTGGTCTCTTTACAGAGTGGAATACTATACGGCAATGAAGTAGAACTACCAGGCACCCATGCAGCAGCAGAGAAGGATCTGACAGCTGTAGTGTGGAGAGGAAAAAGCAAAAGAGTTCACGTTCTCAGGCCTCAGATAGTCTGCCATTAGAAATCAGGAGCAGGACTGTGGTTTGCCGTGGAGAGAGTGACAGGAAGACGTCCCCGGTGCTGGGGCCTGTCTTGGCTTGCAGGGGTGCTGGGGTGTGTTCACTGTGGGGAAATACTCCAAACAGCACCTTTAGGCTGGGAGCTGTACCCCAATTTCAAACAATACCAGAGCCTGGAATCCCCACACTCAGGATCAGGGCTCAAGCATCCAGGTCAACTCCAGGTCAGCTTCGGAGACAGAGTAAGGCCAGGCCAGGTTCTACACATAGGGAGACCCGCCTCAGCAGATACAGTAAAAGCCTCTCCTCATTGAGGTGAGGTGAGGAGATAAGGGCAAGGGCGAGAGGCACCACGCAGGCTCAGCAGTGGCTGTGCTCTTACTGTGACCACCTACAGTGAAGGGGAAGACAAGGCAGCAGGAGGTGCAAAGGAGGTGGAGTCAGACAGAAAAGTGTCCATCTGTGCCCCAGGAACACACCTCTTCTTAAAGGCTCCACAACCTTTTAGAACAGTGGCACCAACTGGGAACCAAGTACTCAAACACATGAGCCCTGGGTGTGTGTGGGGGGGGGGAGTGTTGGGGGGGGGCACACGTTCATAGTCAACCCACAACAAAAGCCAAACTAGTGTGGTTCCCTCTGGACCTGTTTTAAAGCTAGCATGGGGACAGGACGCTGAGCTATGCTGGGTGCAGTATATAACAGCCAGCCTGCACTGACTGCATGCCCACAGGAGCCTGAGGTGTCAGGACTGCCTGGTGATTCACACAGAAGCCTGGTGACTTGCCCAAGGTTACACAGCCAGTGTTCACTCTTTGCCCCTAGATCTCATGGCTTCTGAAAAAAGACAGCAATTGAGCAGCCCAGAAATCTGGGGCCAGTAAAAATAACTAAAGTGCTGGGCTCAGAGACACTGGAAATACACATATGCCAAAGACTGTGATACCAGCCCTCAGTGTGAATGGGAGCACTGGAGGGGAAGGGGGCAATTATTCTCAATTACTCAAGAAGACATTAAGAGCCTAGAAGGGCTCTTCTCTGGTGCCATTTTAATCAGTTGTCCAAAAACACATGCAAAACTGGCAGATGGAACACAGGTTAAGTAGATTCTGAAGGCCTTTCAAGCTAGAGGAAGAGATTAAATAATGATATACAAGTAATCTAACGGCCTAAAAACAATGTGCATGAGATCAGATGCCCGGTAGAGAGTCAAGTGTCAATTAGAAAAGCAGCAGGCTTGGCATAAAAACAAGGCTCTCCAGCTTAGCCAGGCAGGGGTGAAGTGGGGAGACAGCCAGTTGTGGCCAGCTAATTGGGAAGGCTGTCCCCAAGTGCCACATCAGGCATAACTGGTTTAGTGTGGTGAGGCAGGGTCTCTTTATATAGCCCAGTTGGCCTGGAACCTGCTATGTAGCTAAGGCTGAAGTCAAACTCAGGATCCTGCAGACTCGGCCTCCAAGACATTGGGACTGCAGGTGTGAGCATCATGCCTGCAGAAGATATTGACTGTCCTAGTAACATTAGCTTTCCAGTGTCCAGAGGACACTGGGCAGGTGAGGTGGTGCCACCTGTGACTCCACTGTCCCTTCCAATGAATGCTACCTGTGCATCTATGCCAGCACGTGTCAATCAGATGAAAGACAAAACCAGAGAAAGAAAACTGATGGAAAAATGGCTGCTATGTACGAATCTCCACTGTTTGAGCTCAGGACTTGTCATGAGTTCCTTCTCTGTACTCACTCTGCCCACAAAAGTCAGCCTCTGTTGTCCATGATGTCACAGGACAGAGAGAACTGTAAATCAGGCAGCTGGTATACAGTGTGGAAGAGAAACCCACAAGATCAGATAAGGAAGGCTTCCTGGAGCTATTACAGGCCAGAATATGCAGCAGACAGAGCAGCTTTGAGTCTAACCTCTCCCTGTGCATCAGGCAGCAGACATGGGGTGCAGGAGCACCCACACTTCCTATTTCTTTATACATGATTGCAAGATTTGTGTTAGTTTTCATCTTGAGAAGTCTCCCCGAGAACCCCATTTCCTCCATTCAAGGTTGGGCTTATGTGTGTCACTGTCCTGAGATGACTTTCCTGGCAAAATGATACAATTTACTCTGAAGTCCCTTTGGTATCACTTACTGATGCAAGAGAAGGCTGGGCTCCTCTCTGGCCTTGCTCAGTACATGAAGTACCAGGCCTCAAGTAGGACTGCAGAGCTAGTTTTGTTTGGACATGACTCCTTTTGCTCTTTGATTTCTCTTTGGAACACTAGCCACTGCCGATGTTGGTGGTCTCCCCCAACGCATCTCTCCATCACCTCTGGGTTCTGGGCACTCATTGTAAGCTCATTTCACTCATTGTAAGCTCCTACCACCTAGCACAACAGCCTACACTCTGGGACACGCCCACTATAAGGAAGTGTCCTTGGAAAAGCCACCAGCTGCACTTTCAGACATCCCTCTCAAGGTCTAGGTGCTGCGTGTGGATAGACCCAGTTTTCTTCGGTTAGAACTCAATTGGGGAATTCCTACTGAGCCCCACCACCTCACACTCTCCAGTCACTGTTACAACTAACAGCACTGTGGGGGGAGTACACAGATGCTCATATGGTGCATAAAACAGACTGTAGTCTGTTCCCTGGATGGTGCCCATGACAGTCAACTCACAGTGACTGGGTCACCCAAAGATGTCATGTAAGGATTCTCCCTCATTATCCATAGACAAGTGAGTCACCTTTGAAGTACACCAGTCAAAGAGAAGATCACAACATAGTGAATTTTCTGGACAATGTGTATTCAAGCTTTCTAGAAATTTTGCCATCAGGACACTAAAGCAGATTCTAATGTACTAGGCCTGAATCCACAACATCTTGGTCTTTCATTGAGATCATCAAAGGCCCCTGACTCAGTCCCAATTCTGTCCTGGTCTTCACTCAGAGTGGACTGAAGGGAAAGTGTATACACATCAACCTCACGTGAGGCCAGGATCACTGTGCTTCAAGCACTGAGGAATGACAAGGTGTATGTCAGGGGTGAGGCTGTAGTGGTAGCTGTCAGGTCCATGTGAGAACTATAGGAAACTGATCTGGCTATCTGGTTGCCATCTAGCTGTTTGACTGTGAGCCAAGCTATGCAAGGTGGTGTCCTTCAGCCTCAAGTTCATTTATGCACAAGTAAGAGTCTGTTCTACAGAAATGGGTGTGGCAGGGATGGGGCTTCTCTTGCATGGAGAGGCCCACTGCAATGAGGAAACCCACTCCCAGTCCCCACTACACACAGGGAAGACCTAGGGTTGCCACCTGCTCTTTCTAAATGACTGAACTGAGAAGCCTCATTCTTCAGTGCAGAGCCTCAGTTGGTGAGGTTGGCTCATGGGATTGGCACTCTTGGCAGACTTACCTCAGTGAAGGCTTACAAAATGGGAAAGGGGTTGCTGTGGAAGCAGGGGTGGAGAAAGGGCTGCTTCAGCCTCAGAGAATGCTCTTAGTGATGCAAGGTCTGTGGTAGGCGGAGCTAGTTCCTAGAAGTTTTGTGGCAAATGGCCTTGGCAGATGTCATTAATTTAGGAATCTTCAGTTGGGATACCACTGCAGATTTTCTGCATGGCCCACTGTCATCACAAGAAGAGGAGGTGTAGCCGGGTGTGGTGGCACACGCCTTTAATCCCAGCACTTGGGAGGCAGAGGCAGGCGGATTTCTGAGTTCGAGGTCAGCTTGGTCTACAAAGTGAGTTCCAGGACAGCCAAGGCTACACAGAGAAACCCTGGCGGCGGCGGCGGCGGCGGCGGCGGCGGCGGCGGTGGTGGTAGTGTATGAATCAGGAAAGACTGAAGATATGATAGATGAAGGGTGAAAGTAACATGGCTTCTGTCTTTATGAGGACTAAGTGCTGAGAATACAGCAATTCTGGTTGGCAGCACACGCTGAGAACCAGCCCTAGAAAGGGGTTCCTGTCAGTACTATCCCCAGTTGGTTTCAGGTCCTCAAAGGGTCCTGAACTTCAATGTCTGACTGGCTGCTTAATATCCTGTCACCTAATTCTGATGGCTGTTTGATGTGGAACTATCTATCCATGGAGTTAGTGACCCTTTAGTGCCCAGAACAGTTAAACCAGGAAACCAGGGATGGGCTGTGGACACAGTGGTTTTCAAGCTCCCTCAGCAGGTCAAAGTGCAGGCAAGGTAGGCAAATGTTTCCACTCACTAACAGGAGGGCGGGGATGAGGCCAACTGCTGGGACAGGTGACTGAGCAGCTAGCTGCACCGGGTCCAGACTTGGCTCTGCCTTCTTCAGTCTCACCTGGCCTTTTACATGGTGACTAAACAGTAACACATTTTCAATAGAGGCCATCCCACCTTCATGACAGAAGTGGCCACAATAAAAGAAACTTCTTTGAGAAAGTCTGGTCTCTTCATGCATGCGAATGAGTATAAGAACAGCAGTGACTGAAACTAGGGAAAAAAATATTGAATCAGAACAGCAGTCAGCAGGCATGACCAACCAAGATGTCAATTTATTCTGTTTGTATGTACACATGTGCACATTTGTATGTGTGTGTGTGTGTGTATGTGCATGTGCATGTGTGTGTATCTGTATTCGGGGTGTGTATGCACATGTTTTGCAAATGTGTTTAAGTGCATATGTGTGCCTCTATAAGTATGAGTGCGTGTATGTAGCTTTGTGTGTACACATGTGCATGTGGGTGTAGATACCACAGCACAACCTTTGGTCAACCTTGATTTTTAGACAGGGTCACTCACTGACCAGGAACTAGCCAATAAGCTAGTCTGGTTAGCCAGTGAGCTGTCTCCCTAGTGCTGGGATTATAGGGATGCTAAAACTTATTTTGACTTTGTAAATTATACATTTTTGTGTGTGCACACGTACACATGGAAGCCAGAAAACCTTCCACCTTACCATGAGTTCAAGGAACTAAACTCAGTGTGACAAGCTGACGCAGCAAACATGGTTTCCTCTGAGTCCTGACTGACCTGTTTTTAAGAATACTATCTAAGGGCCACAGCCAAGCCTGCCTGCGTTCAAATCGTCTCTGATGCACTCACACAACACGGGTGGTATTAAGTGCTTCCTACCGGAAGGGGACAGCCTGCACTGAGCTAAGCACACTAGCTTCTGGTGCTTTATAGGAAGCTATACTGGCGAAATAGGGAGAAGCCCACCCACAGAAAGAGTGTCCTTCCCTGAGGCAGAGGCTCATGGGAAGCTCCCTTCTCCATTTCTCCTGTGGTGAGCACAGTCTTCAAGGGCAGACAAAAGTGACAGCAATGAACTGGGCCCTGGATGCATACCTTGTTTCCGATGGCCTTTTTGGGTGGGAAACTGTAGGCCCTTACTTGCGGGAAGGCACTCTGCAGCTGGTGATGCAGCCCCCGGAACTCGGTGTACCTCCGATACACGTTCCACTCGTCGTCTTTTATCCGAATGTAGACCTGCCAAAGATGGAGAGAGGAAGACAGGATGAGCCCAAGCTCTTAATGTCACCCTCATAAAGGTAGGTGGTCCATCATTCTGTCTACACAGGGGCCACATCTGCTTCACGCACTACTAGGCACTGACAGGTGGCACTGAGGGCACCAGTGGGCACAGGAGGGACTCAGTGAGGCACATGTCACTCGAGCCCAGCTGCACAGTGTGTCCACAGCAGCCTGAGTGACAGCAGAGCTGCAGCTCCCAGTCACATGTGCACTGCCCTGACAAGCTGCCCCATGGACACCATTTCTGTAAGTCCCACAGGTCTGGGGTCACACTGACCAGTACACAGTAGGGGAGCTGACTTGGGGCAAAAGAGAGTGAGGCCGATATCTTCCAGACTGCCGAAGGGCTGATGGGTAGAACAGAAAGTCAACACCAGGAGGTCTAAGCACATGCAGGGACATAACTTTAGCTCACCCAAGCTGGGACCCTGCCCAGGGCATGCGCAAGATGCTGCTGTGTTTGTGGGTTCAGCACCTTCCAGGACACAGCTACTTGGCAAGGAAACCTGAGAAATGGGAGGTCTCCTTAAGCACATGCTGTTGGCCTGAACCTTGCTGTATAGACCAGGCTAGCCTCAAACTTACAAAGCTCCCACTGCTCTGTCTGCCTCTGCTCCAAGCTGATGTGTTTTAAAATATCCCACCTAAGAGTCACAGAGAGGGCAAAGTCCCTATGTGATGACTACTATACTGCACACAAAGCGAGGGTCCCCGCATCGCCAAGACCTCCTTACAGACCACTGTAGACAAAGCTCTCTACTGTGATGGTCTGCATTCTTCATAACATACATTCAGAAGCCAACTCTCTTTACTCAGTGGAAGCAAGCTGTGCTTCTTCTTCCCGAGCCTTCTACAAGGATGCTTGGCTTCTGTCCCTCCTCCCCTACAGAAAGCCACACTCAGTTCAGTGTTTCTACCCAGGACTCTGCAATCTGCATATCTAGTGCAGACCTCGGACGGGAGCTGCAGGCCGCATATGCATCCTCATATTCTTTAAACATATGCCTAAATCTGAAGCCACACCCTATCCCGAAAGCCTGGCCTCTGTCTCCTGGGTTACTGATTGTTCTTCAAGAGTAAAGACTACACAAAGCATCCTTGACACCATTGTCTCTCGAGTTTCCTTCCAGACCAGGCTGGCAGCAGTCAGGGGCAGGCAAGGGGCTTGAGGGACAAAAGCAGCAGGGCAGCGCTGATGCCTGCTGTGAGCAGCATCTCCACACTCCTGCCTTTGCTGGTATCCAGAGTGCATTTTTGGTGCCCACTGTTACTATAGCTGGAGGCCAGTGAGAGCCAGGGGAGCAGGGAAAGTGCCAAGACCCCATGGGTCACCCATGACAGGCTCACCTCACTACCTCACACAAATGTAGATGAAGCTCTCAGCTCTGTGACTCCCACTCTAAGAGAAATAAGCCTCTGAGAAGTCAGCAAGTGGGAGGCCCAAGGCTCAACAGAAATGACACACTCCAGCTAATCTGAGGACCTTCAGCACTCAACCCCAGCCATGCCCTCTCCTCTGTCCTCAGGCTAAGCTGCAAGGCAGAAGGTGGGAGCATACCATCTTCAGATAAAGACATGGACGCAGATAGGCAACGTCAGTTGCCTAGGAAAAAAGGGGGGAAATGAAGAATCTGAGCCCAGAGCTGCCTTCTCCCCAGTGTCCCATGTTTCCTCCCTCAGGACTTCCATGCAAGGGCCAGGGCTCACAGGGGCCTCTGGAACCACAAACCAGCAATGAGAAGGCAGGGAGAGGTACCTCCCTTTGTCCTTTTCCTGAGCATTTAATGTGACCTCCAAGTCCTGCACTTGCTAACAAGCCCCTGAGTTCACCTCCTCATTCACACTTTTCTGCTCAGATCTAAGGACCTGACCTGACAGAATCAAATGCCATCAAACCCTCCAGACAACCTGCCTGGCGTCCAGACCGGGGAGACCTGAGGTGCAAATGATTTCCTCATGAGTTCTATAGCACAGAACTGAGTGTACATGCTGAAAACTGTTAGAGTCATTCATTCATTCGTTTGTTTAATTAATCAATTGTGTAAATAATTACTTTCAAGGGCTCCTCCACCCAGATTAAGTTTGACTGGCTCAGCTTTCCTCAGCTTCAGCCACGGAGAAAATGATTCCTTGGTAGAATGAAAAGCCAGTCTCTTCTATACAACCAAGTTCCCTTCTAAATGATGGATAAAGTCACTCATCTAGGCCCGGCAGAAAGAAATAAGATAGGTGGGTGCTGCTGGGGCCAGCATCAGGACCACTGCCTGAAAGGAAAGTATAGACTTAAGACTCCTTCACTGCAGAAGTCCATCACCCCCCAAAAAGGCCTACACAGAACAAGGAGGCAATGGTAAGTTGAGGGCTTGAGATGTGGGCCTCAGTCCCTTGGTGAGCACAGTCTAGAACATGCGCTTTCATGGACTGGGCCTCAAGGAAATAAGAGGACCTGAGGCTCACCTAGTGAACAAACCACAGAGTCTATGATGGGACCCGGAATAGCCTTGCTCATTTCTACTGATGAGAAACTCTTACAGCCACTATGCAAAGCATGATGCAGTCCCCTCAGAAGCTCAGGTAGAACTATGTATGACCCAGCTGAGGACACACCAGAAGGACCCGAAGCCAGCACACTACCAACATAAATATACATGTACTCTGGTGTATCAAGACACTACCAACTTCAAGAATCCATTAACAATTGCATGGATAACGAAATCATCACTATAAAAACTCAGTTTTGTTTAGCTATAAGGAATAAAATCATGTCATTTGTGGAAATATGACTAGAACTGGAGATCATCATGTTAAACAAAATAAGTCAGACTCGGAAAAATGCTGTGTGTTTTCTTTCACATGGGCATCTAACTTTAAACATACTCATATGTGCTGCACACACACACACACACACACACACACTAAGACACACACGCACAGGTACACATACATACACAGATGCACTCATCAGACATGAAACTAGAAGAGGGGCCATCTACAAAGAGTAGGGACCCAGAAGGACACTGGGAGGAAGGACAACATAGGGTGACACAAATTAATGTTATCAAAGTATCTGCCACCGAATATATATTAAAGGTCAGGGCGAAGCTTATCATTCTGTGAATTGAAGACATGCTAACTCTAAAGCCAAGAATACCTGCAGAATGCCATGGGCTCCCTCACACTTCTCACTTGTCAGTACCACTCATCTGCAGAGCTATGCATGCCCCCTGTATTTCTTCTCTTCTTTCTTGAACTTCATATAAGTAGGGTCATGCTTATATAACCCACCATGTCTGGCCCTTCTCAGATAACGTACGTGAGATGCATCCATGCTGCTGCATGCCCTCTCAATAGTGCTTTTGACATGGCTGCATAATACCCCACTGTGGTACATGCCACCAGTATTACCTGCTCTGCAGGGATGAGTATTTAAGATATTTCCAGTTGGATGCACTTGTACCTGATCCTTGGGGTACACGGATCTAAATGTGGGAGGCAAAACTATGCTACTATAAAAAAATTGTGGCCTCTATTGTCATAAGCTAGGCTCCCCTAGCAAGGCCGCCCACCTGAGCACAAAGAATGGTGATAAGTGTCCTGCATCTCCACCAGAGAGCAGTGGCGACACACAACAGATGTGGGCAGAAATCAATGGAAGACAGGGTCTGCACGATGTGTATTTGAGCAAGTCATGCCTTTCTCCTGTCAAAGACCTAGATGTCCAATCCAGACTGTGGGCAGTGCTGGGTCTACGCCCACTCACACACAGGTGCGACTGGGTCAGCCCTGAGAGGGAGACTAGACACAGGGTCTCAACCCCACTGCCACCTCTTGTACGTTAGGTCACCTCTTCTGTTTGGTAAATGAGGGTGATGCTGATGTGGGGAGAGCTGAGTGACTTCAGGATTTAGAATGGTGCCGTCCAGTACCTTCATCAACACATAACATCAAGTGTCAGTTGTTCCTTTCAATGAACAACTGGTCATATACACAGTGGATGAGGGCAGGATAGGCAGGGAAAGAGAATTAAGATCTGCAAGCTCATTTTGGCAGGTAGAAGCTCCAGGTCAAATACCTTCCAAGCACAACACAAGACTCATTAGCCCAAAGCATGAGGGACATCAGGCAGGTTGGCAGAGACACGGGGCACAAAGCTATACACAGGAAAAGCCTGGGCCATCCTAGCTGCTCCCAGTGCACTCACTTTAACACAAAGCATGGTCCCTCGCCCTGAAACTCAGCTCCCTTCCCCTGCAGAATGGGGTGGAGGCTGGCTTTACTGGGTGGTCCTGAGATGCCATGCCTAACAGGCACAGTGAGCAGTGGCAGCTGCAGATATGGCAAGCCCTGTCACCTCCGTCATCCACTGCCTTTGTGTACATGAACTTCCCTATTACAGAATTAGGGATAATTATAGGATGTGCAATCACGAAATTAAAGCAGGTAATTACCATGCCTAATTAATTGTCAAATGCTAGGCATACAAGAGAATACAAACAGAAAGCGTTGCTGTGGATAGGGCAAGACTGGGTGCCCTCTGCTTGCAGAAAGCTCAATGGTAACACCAGAGGTCAGAACCTGACCCCCCTGGGTGGGTTTGCAAGCACTAAAATAAACCCAGGATGCACACTGGGCTCTGACTCAGCCTGAGCGGGGTACCCTCTGTGCTGGCTGTAGGCCAACAAGGCATTTATACAGCCCTGTCACAAACACACCCAGAGTCCCAAACCAGAGAGCTATTTCAGGAAGGAGACCTCTTAGGGATAACTTAATGGCTGCTGTAAACCTTGACAGGGAGCAGATTGCAGAGTCTGGCCCACATGTACCAAGGATTCGCAAATATAAACTGTGGGTTTGCAAGCAAACCACCATGCTGCCTCTGCTTGCTAGCAGCCACTAAACACCTCCCTCGTTACTCAGCTTCTGCCCCAGATACAGTCCTGACCCCAGAAGCAACTGTTAGCTCTGTATGATGTTGTTCTTTCCTCTCCTTGGTTCTGGGGATTTAACTTGGGGCCTCAGACATGCTAATAAGCAAGTGACAACCAATGTGCCACACCCTAGTCATTACTTTCATTTCTTATTTTCAGAGATCTCACTCTGTAGTGATCTTGAACTTGTGATCTTCCTGCCTCAGCTCCTCCTCACCCCCACCCCCAAGTATATGGGATGGCAGGTCTACACTACCAAGCCCAGAGCATGAAAAACAGGCCCAGAGAAACACAGGTCTTGTTTCTCTTAGAAAACGCAAGTCTGACTCTCACTTCCTGGAACTCGAGGACAATGACATATGGCTCCAGGCATATTGCATAAGAAGTTCTCTAAAGCTCAGTGATTTTGTTTTAAAATGAAGCCATGGAACAAACAAGTAAGTCTTGTAAGCACCATTACATGATACAAAGGGCAGAGGAGACCAAGCTCAGAGCTCCTGATGAAGGAAGGGCTGGGAGCCACACCATATTCATGCAGAGGAAAGCAGAGACAGCCGACAGACACTGACATGAGGACTGTCACATGCAAAACAATCAGACGACATTAGACACTCTTCAGAATGGCTTGAGGTTCCTAATTCATTTTATTTCCTTAATAGGCAATGAGTGAGATGATTTGTGTTTTGGTTCACAGCCCATGTTAATGTATCCTCGCTCAACTTTCCTTTTAATGAAATGGCTTCATGTGTTATTAACTGTAATGTCCTTGGTGCTAGAAAAAAAATGCCCAAATTACCATAGGACCACATTTATGGAGTGATATTATCGCAGCCAAATGCTGCAGAAGATGAACAACTTAGCTGAGGACAAATGACTTTCCAGTTCACTGGGTTATGTAAGCAAGGGAGACGAGGAGGGGAGGAGATGGAGACATGTTAGTTATTTACTGAGGACTGCCAGCTCCGTCCCACAGGTCTGTGACAGAGATACAGAGGAGGCCTGGGAAGTGGAATGGGCCAGCACAGTCTCTCAGGGGGAGAAGTGCAGTGCCCAGTTCTACACATTGTACTCCAAACAGACACTCAGCACCATCTGAGCGTCACCTCGGAATGTCGTGGCCAATGTTTCCCAAAGAGTGGTCTTTCTGCTGGCTGGTTGGCTCACCTTTGGAGGTGGACAGATTTGAAAATACTATGTTTCAGGCATGTGCCCTACCTTCTGGACCCGATTCACATCAGGTCTCTTTCCCTGGTAGCAATCAGGTATTACTAGCTCAGAGGCAGCCTAGTGGCTATTTCTATTCCCCCTTATAGGTAGGCACTAGGGATCCGGAAAGAATAAAGCCAGACTTCATCCCTGGCCTCTGAAAATTAGTTGGCCTGCCCAAAAAGGTACAAAGAACCATAATGAATTCAACTGGGAAAGAGCTGGAGGGGAGGGCTGTGGAGTCTCCAGATAGGTGAGGAATACAGATGCAGGAAATCAGCTGAGGGGTGTTTGGCTTAGAACAAAGACCAGACTGAAAAGGTCTAGGGGTAGTGTTGAATGTCTGTGTTGAGGCATGGTGACTTGTGGTTGACTGCACAGGGGAAAAACAAAAGGCTGAAGAGATGACTCAGTCAGTAAAGCACTTGCTTCTTAAGTAAACGGACCTTAACTCAAGCCCAGAACCATGTAGAAGGGCAAGTCATCACTGTCAGCGACAAGTGCCATCTTACAGATGTACAAAACGATGGACATGGGGAGGGGGAAGGCATCTGATGTAGACTCTCTAGGTCTTTTAGAAAATATGCTCTATCATATACACTCAAATATAACAAGAAGTATGGGAAGTGCACAGACATCAGGGAAATGGGCACCATGCAGAAAGGAACATCCTGTAAATCTTACCATGGCAAAGCTAGCAGTATACAACATCTCCCAGCATGCTGCTAGCACCACTGTGAACAAACCATGGCAAGACCAATATACGATGTGTGTATCAAGCACTCTTGGTGAAGAAAACTCACAAAGGGTGGGGAAGGGACAAAGAGCAAGGCATGTGGCTTAGCTGAAAGGCTGGCTGCTCCAGCCAGGGGATGCTCTCTAAGAGGATCCTAAGCTGCAGAAGCTTATTCCTTGTGAATCCATGGCTTGATGGATGTACAGAAAGATGCAAAGTATCAAAAAAACAAAAACAAAAAAGTTAGGTATGGTGGAGTATATCTATAGAATCTGCTGGAGGGTGGTGACAACAGGAGGCTGACATTCTTGCCAAGTTCTAAGTCACTGAGAGATGCTGTCTGTGGTGACTTGAATTAGAATGGCCCCAACAGTCTCATATGTCTGAATGCTTATTCCCTAGTGAACGGAAATGTTTGGAATTATTTGGGAAGGACAAGGAGGTGAAACCTTGTAGGTATGGCCTTGTTGGAGGAGGTGTGGCTTTGTTAGAGGAGGTATGTCGTTGGGAGTGGGCCTTGAGGTTATAAAAGCCCATATAAGACCCAGTCTCCCTTTCTTTCTACCTCTTGCCTATGTTCAAGATGTAAGCTCTCAGCTTTCAGCACCATGCTTGCCCTCTTGTTCCTTACTATGATGATTATAGACTAACCCTCTAAAACAGTAAGCAAGCCCCCAAACACCTTCCTTTATAAATTCCCTTGTTCATGGCGTCTTCTCACAGCAATAGAAGACACTCTTACAAATCAAGGTGGACGGCCGCTGAGGAATGGCATCCCAGATTACCTTCTAGCCTCCAGCATGCACACACGCAGAGGCATGCCTGTGAACATGCACACAAAAGAGATCTTACCATTTGTGACAACATGCAAGCAGAGCACACCAAGAGGCTGCCATGCTGGGGTGAGGTGAGGGAGCTCTTGTGGAGATCACAAGATAGGAAAGTTCTGAGACCCCCCTATGGCAGTGACAACAGCTAATGCCTATTGTCTTCTAGAAACTTGGTAAGAGAAGTGTCTTCATTCCCCCATTACATACTAAATTCAGGTGGTGAGGAATGTATTAAGTCATTCATATTTAATTAAGTAATGGTGTATCTTTGAATATATATACACTTTTTATTTATCAATTGATTATATTTTAATGCAGAAGTTTTTAAAAATAAAAGATGACAAGCTGGATATGGTGGCCCCTGTAGATGCTCAGCACTCCAGAGGCAAAGGCAGGAGGATCTCAATTTTGAAGCCAGCTTCGGACGCAGAGACCCTGTCTCAACAAAAGACCAAGAGAGATGGTGGGTCGGGACTAGCCTGGTGTCAGTGGATGGTGGAGTGGGGATTAGCCTGGTGTCAGTAGAGGACAGTGCAGGATTTAGCCTGGTGTTAGAAGTGCTGAGAAGACAAGAGGCATAGCTGGCACATAAAAGCTTACAGAGCATAGAGGAGAGCTGGACATGGTAACTATTACAACCCATGATAGGTCTGATTCCAACAACATATGTATAAGCACAGTCACAGTCTAGAAATAAAACCAGGAAACAACCAAACATTAACAAGATGGTTCTGTGAGCTGATAGCTTCTAATTTATGACTTTTTCATGTTTTCCAGATTTCCTTCCTCTGTCCGACTTTGGTAACAGAGAAGCAAAGCATTACTTTGTCAAGCATCTGCGCAGCACCCTGAGGATGGCACATCTCTTCCTCCATCTTCACAGAGAACTGAAGGATCATCAAAATAACATGTTCAGAAGGTCTCAGAATAAAGACTGTCATTAAGCTTCAAGAAGAAGAGCCCCTGTCCAAGAGTGAACAGGGAGTGCAGAGCCAGCCACAGTCACAGGGCTAGCACAGGGCTAGCACAGGACTAGCACAGGGCTAGCAGCACAAGGGCTCTCTGGGGACTAAGCCAAAGAGCCTATCTGTAGCCAGAGAGCTAACTGAGAACCTGTGTAAAGCCAGAGCCTGCGTCATCTGCCACATGAACATGCACCATGCCTCTGTGTTTCTCCCGTGAAGACATGTGAAGGAAGCTCTCTCCCCTCAGAAGATCTTATGTTCCCCCATTCTCAGGCCCAAACAGAACTATTGTAACCAACAGCAAACTCTTGTCTCCCTGTGCCCCAGAGCAAAGCCTGGATGCAGCTCCCAGTACAAGAGAAGTCTGGCAGCAGAGCACCTCTCTCTTGGCTTTGGGGAGGAGGGGGAAGGGTGATGGGGAGCTCATACTCTCCGTCTACAGGAGCAGGAAGACAGACTCCCCTGGCAGTGTCCTGCGGGCAATCTCATCTACTGCAGCCTGCCCACACTTGCTGAGTGAGCATCTGCTATTACCAAGCTTTGTACTGGCCTTGAGGACAACAGCAGGTGGCCCAGGGGGTCAGAACAGTGATTATGAGTACAATCTGGGGCTGCGGCTACCTGGGGCAATCCCAATTGCACATTCTTACTAGAGCTGATATTTTCATTAGCTCATGACCTTCACTAGTTTATGAAGTCATTTCATGACATAAGATGAAGGCAGCTGCCTGAGAAGACTATGTTTGTTTAGAGCCAGCCACTCCAGCTGGCATGCAACACATAATAAGTTTGCTGCTATCAGCAAAGCTGTCCATCTTTTCTAAAGCACCCCACATACCACTTACAAAGACAAACAGACAAAAACTCTGTCCTGTGGTGGAAGTGTTAGAACAGAGAGCAGTGGGTGTGGGCAGCCAGGGACACTGCATGCAGCACAGTGCAATGGTGCATCATGGAAGGCTTCCTGGGGGAGATGATACCCCAAATCAGGCCTAAAGGGTAATGAAAGCTGGCTGAGGGGCCAGGCCAAAACAATAGGCAGCTGCCTGCTAGGTTATACTTTCTAAATCAAATTCTCTTGAGCCTTGCGCTTAAAAAGTAGTCTGGCATCTGGACAGCAGCATGGCCAATGATGAAAATAGAGAAATGGCTGCCCATCAGGAACACAGTTTCAGGACTTCCAGCTTCAGTCATAAGGAACCACAGGGGAGCATGGGGCTGCATCTTACCCTGGGAAGTGGGCTGAGGTATGCAGTGTGATACTCCAAGCAGATCCACTGGGCTTAGAGGCAATGAACACATCAGCAGCAAGAATGGCCCTGTTCTTCTTCCTCCCCTGCTGCTGCCCTTGAAGAGCCTTCCTGCCACATAGCCCTCCAGCATGCTCACTCTGTCTCAACACGTGTATCCAGAGCCTTCAATCCATGCAGATCAGGTTCTGAGTTCTCTCCAAGAGAGAAAGAGACAAACTGCTCCAACTTGATGGTGCTGTTGTTTATTCCTCTCTGTTGCACACTGACTATCATAAAGAATACCTGTGGTTTTTGAGGAGGGAAAGGGGGATTCTTGGAGGCATTTTTAAGGCTTCTCAGAGAGGCGAGGGTGAACATGCTGTCAAACCTTCCCTGGGGCTATTGACTGGCCGAGTGCCTGTGCCCAGTCATCCTCACAGACCACGATGCGATGTGTGTTTGCAGCCCGGCTCTCTCTACTTTTTGAGCTCGTGATGGATGCACGTGGACTGAGACATTACTCAAAGGCCAATTCCCTAAGTTACAGAAGGGCTGACATGAACACAGACTCTGTCTGACCTCTGTTGCCTGAGATCTCTGGATCCTGTCCAGCTCTGAGCATGAGATAGAGGTTCTGTCAATCAAATCTATGTGAGCAGTAAACACATGTCTGGTCTGCACTTACACTGTAACTTCCCTACTATGAAGAAACAAGGGGTTGGGAAGGTGGCTCAGGGAGAGAAGAGCCTGCCACCAATGCAAGCATGAAGACCCAGGATCCCCAGCACATGTGTGCAACCCTGGCACTAGCAGTGAGGAGACAACAGGTGGATCCCAGCATAGCCCACCAGTCTAGCAAACTGATGATTTCAGGGTTCAGTAAGAGATTTTACTGCAAAAGGTGGAAAGTGAAAGTACATGACAGTCAGCATTGCCCTGACTCTCTGTGACGGCTATACACATCACACGCACCCACAAGCAAGCACACATATGCACACACACAGTCAGCACTGCCCTGACTCTCTGCAAAGGCTATACATGTCACAGGCACCCACAAGCATGCACATGTATACACACACACACACACACACAGAGTCAGCATTGCTCTGACTCTCTGTGAAGAATATACATGTCACACGCACCCACAAACATGCACACGTATGTACACACACACACACACACACACACACACACAGAGTCAGTATTGCCCTGACTCTCTGTGAAAGATACACATGTCACAAGCATACACATGTATGTACACACATACACACACACACACACACAGAGTCAGCATTGCCCTGACTCCCTGTGAAGACTATACATGTCACACGTACCCACAAGTATGCACACATATGCACACACACACACACACACACACACAGAGTCAGCATTGCCTTGACTCCCTGTGAAGGCTATACATGTCACACGTACCCACAAGCATGCACACATATGCACACACACACACACACACACACACACACAGAGTCAGCATTGCCCTGACTCCCTGTGAAGGCTATACATGTCACATACACCCACAAGCATGCATACACATACACACACACACACACACACACACACACACACACACTCACAAATGCATACCTGCCTGAGTTTATATCAGGCTTGGCTTCTTCCTCAGCATTCTTACCAAACACACTCTGGAGGCTCCAGTGAAACAAGACCAATAGGATTATTTGACCTGGGAGTAGATATACTCAGAACAAACTCAGCCCATCCAGGCTCAGAGATGAGAAAGGATGTAGAGCCTCTTCAGACGGGCCCACAGTGACACTGCTACTGCTCTCGCCCAATGCAGCCCAGAGAAAGCAGACATGGGCTCTTCACACAGCTACAAGGCTGGGCCACCATCCTTACTTTTCCTCTTTGACAAACGCCCAGTTTAAGGACTTCTGCAGTAATTGTTTCAGATCATAAAAAGCCAACAGTACAATAGAAGGCCCCACTATGATGAGTACACAGCTCTCTCTGATGAGTGTTTAAAGAGACATATTAGTCATGGTCT
The DNA here is from genome assembly GCF_900095145.1 of Mus pahari. NCBI lineage: Eukaryota > Metazoa > Chordata > Mammalia > Rodentia > Muridae > Mus > Mus pahari. The sequence goes on along the minus strand of NC_034601.1, from coordinate 7,763,218 downwards.
TATTCATGATCCCAAGAGACAAAATTTCAACTGCAAGTACATTGCAAACACCAGGGGACCCTGGGCACATGTTCCTCCCTCTAATGATAGCATAGCATTTCTTTCTTCGAAGTCCCCAATGCCCATGATAGGGCTGAGAAGAACATGTTCCTACCTCCCAGGCTCATAAAGAACCACGGAAGGCATTATATCTTTCAGCTTTATCTTGGAAATGGGCAAATAAGGCATGGGTGGCATTTGCCCCAAGGCCTACGGGTAGTGGAAATATGATTTGAACTGACTTTTCCAACCCTGATTTGTGTTTTGTTTTTCTCCTTGTGGTCTCTGACCTCATGGGGTAGAGAAGTCCAGACTCTAATGGCCATCCTCTAGATACTTTGAGCTTTGAAATGCCCAGCTGCTGACTTGGCACTCCCATGAGTGGAGAGGACTGGAGAGCAAAGGCAAGTCCCAGCTATGGGATCCACTGCTGCCTCAGTTATGCTCTGGTCCCATCACCAGGCTGAGGGCCTGGAACAAGCTACTAGCATCTTCACAATAAGACACAACTTGTGTCCTTGTAGGGCAGCTCTGATGGCTCAGTGATGTCCTGAAGGATACATCTGCCAGACTCACATTAGCAATTCCACAAGGGAGTGAAGTCCAATTAAAGAGTGGGATGGGTACCTTCATAAGGGGAAGGAAAGGGGAAAGGCCTTGTTTGATGTCAAAGCTCAGGGTCCGCCAGAGGATGGCCTCGTGGTTGAGGGTCCTCAGAGTTGACTCCAGCAAGTAGATTCCAGCAATTTTTTGAGGGTGAGAAACAAGGTACTTTCTCTGCAAGGAACTGGAAGGTGAGATGCCAAAGAGCCCTCTACCAAGATCCACCAAGGTGTGCCTCTCCTAGTTGAGAATTTAGAAAATTTTCTCTTCTTCCTGGGTCAAAAACCCTCTAGAAAACCTCAATGAGCCTATGGATCTTCTCTAGGAAAAAAAAGAAAAACACAACACCCACCCCACCAGGCAGGTGTGCTCACACATGAATACCCCTTGCTAGGTAGACACATAGAGACATGCCAAGTACACATGCCACTAACACACACACACACACACACACACACACACACACACACACACACACACAGGTGTGCACAAACACATAAAAAGACCTTAGGTACTGACAGATTATCTCAGACCCACAGTGAGGAAGTTCTACCAAGCCAGGGACACACCCAGAGTTTCTGAGAATCCAACCCGCATACCCAATGTATAGCCTTTTCCACTGGACTCAACCCTACCCTGAATCCCTGTAGCAATCCCATGGGCTGAAACCACAATTTCACATTAGGGACAGGGACCCAGAGCCTCTGGAAGAAGATAAAGATCTAGCCTGGGCCCTTCTAACTCCAGAAGAGCCCCGACATCCCCTGTGTTTTGGAAACCCAAACCCTGACAAGACATATAGAGGGTACCAGAAGCCCCGAAGATGACCAAGTAGCCCTGTGGGGACCAATTGCCCAAATGCTGTGGGATGTCCAGCACAAGCTCTTCCTGAACATCCTTCCAAGGCCTTCTGACAGTCTAGCTGAGGTTCATGTGTGAGTCCAGATGCAGCAGCCAACAGACTAGCTTTATCTTCAAACCACATGGCTATGGGCTAACAGTAGTGGAGGACTCTTCCTGGAGACAGGGCCTATGCTAAAGGTGCAAGGACAAACAGCCTGTCTCATCCTGGATGGCATCATCAAGTAATAGCAAAACCACTAAAACCCCAGTTTCTTTCCAATACTTCAGCTCAAAATCCAATAAGCAAGTCAAGAGTAGGTGGTCCCAGCACTCTGGAGGTTGAGGCAAGAGGACCGTGGGTTTGAGCCCAGTCTGAGCTACACACTGAGACATTGTCTGAGAAAAGTAATGCCAACATTCCAAAAACTAGAGGGTTCTCAGTAAGCTTAGCACCAACTCATCTGGCAGCTGAACTTGGCTGAACTCAAATGAAAGCACCGTGACCAGCCCACACCTCACTTCAGATCAGCGTTCCTGTCTCTGCAGAGACACTGATGTGGGATATTTGGGTGTTATCCTAGACCCAATAACTGTGATTTAGTCCTTTCTAAAGCCCACCAAGGAAAGAAAGGTGAGGGTGTAAATCTGGAGAGTGTTGACTGTGGAAGTTCTAATGGCAGGATTCTGACTGTGCTAACAGGCCATCTACACGAAGCTGAGTGGTATATTCTCTGCAGCCCAGAGGGTGAGATGCTAGGTTGTCCAGCATCACCGGAGATAGTCTTTTGTTGCTCTACAGAGACTGTGCACATGGTTTACACATAAGCCTGAACAGGAAATTGGCTACATAAACATTCACGGAATTATATAACACATAAGGACTGCTAGGAATTGTAATACAGTAAGACCTTAATGCACAAAAAAACAATCTTTAAATATCATTCTGAAAGGAAAGAAATGCTACTTGCATCTTTCGCTTAGGTGTCTTTGACAGTAAGACAAGATGGCTACAGTTTGTAGATTTACTCTCCCATCTGTCTACTATGATGGATAAATTAACAGCCAGATTCCCAGTTGGTGGGAAATCCTGCTACTTAAGGTCAAAGTCTACCATGTCCAGATAGTTCACCTGAGCTCAGTGCAATGGTGGACTCCCTTTTCCAATAGGGCTTCCCCTTCTCTGACCTTGTTTGGGGAATCCCCCAATACACACACACACACACACACACACACACACACACACACACACACACCCTCTACCTGAGGAAGGTCAAGCAGCCCTTGGAAATCTTCAACTTCCTCTTTCCTGAGAAGAACCACCCAGGAAGTACCTGGAATTTCTGTGATGCCTCTCCATACAAATGAAGCATTCACAGTACTTTAAACTCTAGCCAATGATTTCCATTCACCCTGAAAACTCCTTTCCCCTCTCCAAGACTTGTCACCCCAAATAAAGTGTATGTGCATACGCTATTTCACATAAGATTGTCTCAGGGAACGGTTTTATTAAGTATCATCTGAAAGAAGGGAACACTAAAATCCTCAGAGAAGACCTTCCTTGGAGAAGTCTCCCCCCCCCCACTCCCAGCCAGACCAGGATCCTGCAGACCCCACCTTTTCCAGACTCCACTTCATCCTTTCAGCCTGGTGTACAACGGCACTTGAACACCTGGAAAGAGTAGAGGATGTGGAACCACAGCTGGTCCCCAACACACATACTACACCCAACCAGCTCATACACTCAGGCTGCTTGCATGCAACTCTGGGATTCCTAGTAGAAACAGAATGTGCACCTGACATTGGCCACGTTATCTGCTTTGGCCCATAGAGTGTCAGAGTACTGGGAAACACCTTTGCTGTCAAAGTGGACTTGTTCCCAGTCCAAGACACAAAGGATAAGAGGTATGGGAGACCTTATCCCACCACAGCCTAGAGATAAGCTCAGCCTAGATCAGTGAAGTCCCCGGCGAGTACACGCATATCTGAATAAGAACATGTAAGATGTTATACCACATTACTATGGCAGTAGCTAACTGATACACTGGACTCCACTAGGCATAAGTATATAAAGTCAAAGTGTGCCTGCCTGATTATGACATGCTCTTTGTTCGCCTTGTTGCCATTTCCCATGTCTCATTTAATCTTCACAGATCGATGCAGGGGAGACCAAGGCTCTGAGAGGCTTCAAGACTTGCTTGTGGTGACTCTATACTCAGGTCTGTGGATCTCAGAGCACAAGGTTTACCTCTACTAGGCTATGCTGCCTTCCTCCCAGCCTCCATCTTGTTGAATGAGTTCTATTTCCCTCTAACAGAGGAGTTCTGGGCTAAAAGGATGAGAAATGCAAATCACATAGACCCCGCCCCCAAAGGACGACTGCTATTCCCATTCTGCAGATGAATAAACTAAGGCCCAGAGAGCCAACTCTGTCAGAAAATTCCATGCATTTAATAGCTACCTTTAGCTTCAGAAATCTTCAAGTGCCCTACTTCAGTGCTTATGTTTCCAAGCAACCAAATCCTTTTTCAAACCATGGCCTATATGAATATTTGACATTTAAAAGAGGAAAGCAGGGTTTCTCTGTCTACAGCCAAGTCCAGCAGATCCCTGCCTGCTCATGGACGCCAGGGTGGACCCCAGTTATATTAATAGAGTTCTGCATCAGCACCAACCTCATTCACCCTCGCTTGCCTCGGCACCCCTCCCTGCAGCCCTGAAAGCCCAGGCCCAGGTCACACCCAGACTAAGTAGTCCACTGAGACCCCTGCTCTCCGTCCCCGGCTAGGCATCTTCCTAAGGCATTTCTACCCATGTCTACATAAGGGGTTCTGTGCCCACAGGGCCTTTCAATCCTCAGCTTGCCTCAAAACCCTACACATTCCCCAAACTCCACCTGCCTGGCTCCCATGGCTCTTCCACACCCTACTCCCCCCACCTTGCAGAAGCTTTAGTGGCATCCCCACCCAACATTCCTTCTGTGTTACTCCCTATCTTCCTTTGGGCTTCATGAGTCCACACCATGCTTATTTACTGACTCTTCTGCCTTCTCTTTTCTAAAACGCCAGTCTACAAGTTTAATCTCCACCACCCAGAACCCTGGTCATACCTGGCCAGTGACGGATGTCCAATGGATGCCTTCCAAAGGAAATGAGCAAATGGGCACACTAACATGTGCTGCACGTGTGACTGTGCAAATGCCTCTGACCTCTGCCAGACAATAAGCTCTGGGGAGAGAGGACTGGTGGTTGGTGCTCCTGGCAGCATACACCCCTGGAGGTAGTTGGTGGGAAGGGAGATGGATGAGTGGCTGAGAGAGGGACTGAGGAGGACAGGGGTGTGGGCGGGTAGCAGACAGAGGGAAAGGCAGGGTCCCTGCCGGTACCCACGCTGGAGCCACGCCTGCCCGCGCTGGTGCTGTCCGCCAGGGAAGAGACCTCGTGGGCTCCCCTCGCCCTCGCCCTCTGCACAGACTTTGCGTGACACGTTGGATGAGGTCACCTGCCACTCACACAGTGAAAACTAGGAGTTTGAAAGTTATCGTTTGAGACAAAGGGAGGAAAGGGTGTTAACCAGCACCCAAATTTACGGAGGGAATAATTTAGGAGTGCTGGCTGCTGTGCTGTAGGAAGAGAGAGAAGTTCTTTCTGGGATGGCAGAGGGACCTAGAGAGCAGGCAGCCATTGCCACCTAGAGGTCAGTCACAGCCACAACTGACAATGGTGTCCACGGGGCATGAGGCAAGCAGAAGTGGCCTTGGCCTTGGCTAGCACAGGCCTGAGTGTGAAAGGTCCGACCCATAAGGCCAAGAGCAGTGGGTGCTTTAGAAAACACCAGCTGGAGAGCTGGTAAAAGCACGCAGTGCCACACAAGTTGAGAACTTGAGGTCAAATCCCCAGAGCCTAAGCCAGACGTGTATAGTCTTCCTGGACGCAGCCCTTCCCAATGGGTAGATGAGAGGCACAGGCAGGATAACCCCAGAATCTTGATGGACGGCACATGAAGTGGACAAACAGTAATGAGGCCCTGGATCAAATCAAGTGGAAGGCAAGAACCAACACCCAAGGGTGCCCTCAGACCCCACACAAATGTATAAGGATACATGCAAACACACACACAAGAAAAAGGAAGAAAATTCCAGATGTAGACTAAAGTCTTACTAGCCACAGAGGAAGACCCGACTCTAGCCCCTGAGCTGCCTGCTGCTCCCAGTGAGACAGAGAGTCTGCATGAACTGGTGGCTTTGGTGTAGGAAAGGAACAGCTGAGCCAGTGAATGAGCAGGCCCCCCAGAGTGCAGAGGAATGCTGGTCCCGAGAGGAACAGCACCAACTCTCTCACTTCCTTTCCTAACTAGGAAATAGGGCCTGAGGACATGAGAACACAGGCCTCTGCTGATAGGGGCTTTCTGGGGCCAGAGCGTTTGTAGAATTCTGTGTGTGTCGTGGGGGCCTGTACCTGTATAGGGAACACACTGCCTCCGGGTCATGTGATCTGGGCTTTATTTTTGAGGATCTCCTGTGTTTATGCCCCCCGGGGCCTTAGGAAGGATAAAACTTAAGCCACTTGCAAAAATGAAGGCCATTTCCAAGGTCAAGGCAGCATTCTTACTAGCAAAAGGGCTCAGAAACAATAAAAGAAGTGATAGCCAACATTAGAGTAAGACACTGTTTTATTTAACCACTCAGTGTTGAAGGTTAGGCCTGTGAGTGTCTATGGGAGCAGGGTCAGCAGTGCCCATCCTAACCACACTGACCACAGCCTCACTACCACCCTGGCACTGGCACAGCGACACTAGGGAGAGATGCAGGAGCCAGTTCCCAGGTAAGGTGCCTTCCTCCCACTTCAGTTCACTGTAGGATGGGGAACCGGAAGCCTGGCTGGGTACTTTCTTGATGTCCCCTTCTCCAAGCAGGGTGTGGGTGCTCTGAAAAGACCTTCATTGCCCCATCTGGAGGGCATGTGCCTTTTCTGGACAGCTCAGCCCATGGCATCAGCAGCATCCTTCCACAGTTCTTTGGAGGACACTCAGCACCTCCTGAATCATATATTTTGGATGGGGTAATTCTTTATGGTGTAGATTCACATGCACTGTGAAATATTTACAATATCCCTTCCTGGGATTCCCTGGCTGTCAGGAGCACTGATACCCTCTGTAGACACCAAAACTGTCTTTAGACATCTCCTTAGGAATCACTGAAGGAAACTGTCTCAGAGAGCTTCAACCATTTGCCTAGGAAGTACCTCATTAATGTTGTATCTCACTTAAGTTTCTTAACCATTTCATGGGGTGGGTGGAATTATCCCATCTTATAGATGACAAAAATGAGGCTTGGCATGAACTTCCCAAAGCCCAATACCTGCCCTTCCTAGAAGCAAACCCAGAAAGACCATGTGGGTGGTTGTCCACAGTGACACATTATGCCCCTATTAAGGAAGGGCAGGAGGCAGCCAGCAAAGCCAGGTTGGCTCTGAGCATCCCGGATGTAGTGATACAATCAGGCCTTAAAAGCTATGCTACAGGGCATCTTTGAGTAGTGAATACCACTGAGCAGGTCACAGCCACACTCGAGCAGTCCTCAGCTCATCAGAGGATCAATTGCGCAAATAGTCATCACTGACTACTGCACCACTACATAGTGGCCACACAGCTGCAAAGATTCCTAACCCTAACACTTCTCTCAGCACCAAGAATGCTGCCATCTAAGAAAAGAAAGTCTGAGCTTAGCAGGCAGCCAGGAGCCACACAGTTCCCATCACAGCACAGGTTTGGAACCCATGTTCATGAGACTAATCTATAGGGATGTGGCAGGCAAAGAATACTGGGGACTGGACTCTAGTGCTGGGCCCTGGGCATCGGGAGGGTTAGATGAATAAATACAACAGTCAGTATGCCTGGGGCTCTCCTACTCGATCACAGAGGGTGTCACACTGAAGGCTGCAGATCCTATTCCATTGAAGAAGGCAAACGTCCAGTCTAAAATGACATCTGCCTTGCTATTCCTGACACTTGATGCCCAATGTGGCCACCCGGTTCTTCTTCAGCTTCCTCTTTACCGGACAAACAGATTACAGCCATGCACCTGCTTCTGGGGGCTGTGGGGCCTTCCCTGAGCGCCACTTCTGAGTTGGATTAAACTGCGACAAATGCTGGTGTCTCCATTGTGGGCACACGAAGGCCATAGTAGTGGAAATGAGAGCAGTGAGTTGGGGCTCAGGGCAAGGGACAAGCAGGCTGACTGCAAAGACCTCCGGAGGTGGCGCACCTGCAGAGGAAGGTTGGTTTTGGTAGGTGCAAGCCCTATAATCTCAAGTGGCGTGTGTGACATCTTAGAAGCTCTATCCCTCTATCAAATGGGCTAATGGCATCACTGCTGCTGCCTGGTGCCCACGGTGCTCAGGATGCTGGCCTTCCATGACAGTAGGCTCAGCCTTTCTCACTTGATTTAGGGAGCTTTTATCTTAGATGCCCTGAGAGGTAACATTGTCAGCTTGTCAGGGTCTAGAATTATTCAGGAAGCACATCTCTGAGAAATTCTGTGAGGGATTTTATGGAGTAAATTAACTGAGGTTGGGGATGTATATTAATGCACTGATGGCCCCATGCCATGGGCTGGAGTCTAAGACTGAGAAAACAAGAAGTAAGCTGAACACCAGTTTTTATCTCTGCTTCCACAATGTAGATGCCAGGTGACCAGCTGCCTCACACTCGTGCCACTGTACCTGCCCTAATGACAAAAGTAACTAACGTGGTACCCATGAATCTTGAGTCGAGAGCCCTCCCCACTACCTTCCTGGCAAGCATGCCAGTGATGAGGGCCCTCTGACAGTGTCAGAGGGGAGGGGAGCAGCAGGTTTTCTTGCGAGGGGTTGTTGTTTTAGCTTTTGTTCAGTAAAATGAAGTACCCTAAAGCTCATGAAAGCAACCTCAGGGACCACCTGGAAAACTGGAGCAAGAGCCAAATGCCTTATACACAAAGCTGCACCTCAGCTCAGACAGGCAGCTTTCGAAACGCATCCAATTAGAGCCCTGGGCCGCTGGTCTCCTGCGCTAACAAGATGAAATTGATTTACTTTCTGAGCCAGGCAATCCAGCTGCCAATGAACACCACTCCCTTTCAATTGTGTAATCTCTACTCTGTCCAATGGTTTTTCTGGGCTTTCATTTCCATAGTTAAAAAACAGATTTGAGCAGGGGTGAGAACTAGTCTGTAAAGTTCTCATTCCCTGCTGGAAGCCAGGAAAGTGTATATTTAATATTTTTTAGAATCACCGTTAATGTGTGTTTGTACCAACTGACAGGAGAAAGCAAGGTGGAGATGCACCCAGATGGTAAGTAACGCTTATGCCTCCACAGGCTGGATCCAGACAAGCATCCCAATGCTCTGAGAGTCAAAGTTTTAAGGAAATGGTGCTGGTTTCTAGTATTTATTTAAACATTAAACCTTGCTCCGTTAAAAGAAAAATCACAGGAATCCATAGACTCTATGGAATAAAGCAGAAGAAATACATGACAGCTCTTTCACTTTGAGAGAAAGCCCTAGTTCAACCAGGGCTGACTCCAAGGGTCTCTAGATTACTTATTTGATTCTTTTGTTATTTGTCTGAGGTCGACTGCCAACAGGCAGGGGATGCAGTAAATGACCCAAAACCACACTTGATCTTGCACATCTCCAAGTCAAAGACCCTATGACACAGGAACAAACAAGCAAGCCATGGAGACAGGGAACAGGAGATACTTCATCCACTGGGACTTAAACGCTGGCTGGGGTTGGGGATAGGGAGGGAAGGAGAATCCAGGTAGAATAAAACTTGAAGTTCTAAGAATATCACAAAGGTAGGGGTAAAGAGTCATCGGCCCATCCCGATGGCCTGATGGCTCACATTAGTATGTAGGGCCACTAGGAACACTGTCAGTGATCAAATGTACTGACTGGTTTGTCACTGGACTTAGGGAGTCAGAGAACATGCTGTGTTCCATGTGTAAGTGCGTACCTGCACACGCACAGCAGATGGGCAAGCATTGCAAGCCCACCATGAGGGGACAAAAGTGCTGACTGCTCCTTAGTGAGAGGCAGGACACACGCAGTTACCACATGTGGCTGATTCTGCCCTATGGACAGCAAAGCTACTGCATGTGGTAATTCCACCCCACAGAAGCCTATAAGGAGTCCTGTCCACAGTTGACTATTGTAAACTGGAACAGTCCTGCTAGCACTGCTGTGACAAATGTTCTTGATGATCTCTTTTGACTCTCTTCTCTGCTCAGTGAGCACATAATGGTGCCTCTTAAAGGGCTGGATCAATCCTGAATTACCCATTCAATTAAAGGAGGTTGATATGTTAAATATGCCACCTGATAATAAGCAATAATTACTGACTGTGCTGTGCACTCAAGATGTGAGGTGCAGATGCCGAAAGGCATTTGCTTGCCTCAGTGAATGGAAGGAGAAAGGACTGGGGTGCCACTGAGGGCAGAGTACACACTTGCCTAGTGTGTACAAGGTCCTGAGCCATCCTTAGCACCATGAAGCAATCAGTGAGTGTGCCTACAAACCAAGAGGCATAGAATCTCAAAGAGAAGCCACCATTCCAGCCGCATGCTCAGGGGTTCCAGCCAACAGGGTGTGTGATGGAAGAGTGAGGAGTTTGCCTGTCTAGAGGGCTAGCACTCCCCACACCTGCTCACAAAGTATGTCACCCCTCCCGTTTCCAGTCCTTATCTACATAGTGGAAGCATCAGGCACTCTAGTGTAGTTCCCCAAGCTTGAAGGGTTTGTGTCCAGTTAGCACCCGGTGGATGATATATAGGCATGGGTAGGAAGGTCGGGGAAGGAGCTAAGAGGCTGCAGAGGAGAAGCTCTGCAAAAGAAGGCCTGCACTGAGGCCACCTTTCATCAGGTGAAATGGCTCGCTTAGGGTCACCAGACAAAGCTCTTTCCTAATGAGGTAAGTACTTTCTCCCCCTTCCCCATCCCCCTCTTTTCCTTCCATTTTTTTATTCATTCCTTTGTTTGCTAGGCTCAAAATCCATCTCAAAGGCACTGAGCATCAGATGATTCCCAAGAAGCCAAGGCCTGCCAGAGTGAGAGGGGTCTATAGACAGAGCAGAGAGGCCAAAGTGAAAGAGGAATGGATGGGACCAAGAAGAAGAAAACAAAGCAGAGGAGAGAGTGCAGAGCCCCAGGCAGGGTTTAGTCAGGTGAGCACACTGCAGAGATGGAAGCATGCTAGGGTCTGTAGGGAGCTGTGGGGGCGCAAGCATCAGCAGCCACTGTCCTGAAGCCACCTACCCAAAGGGAAGGAAAAGGAGAAGCGAGCAGACCCAAGCCTCCAAGGCTCTCTTACTGTCTGACCCCTCAGCAGGGTCAGACAACTGGTTCAGTCTCAGGCCCACAAAGAGCAGGGCCGGGCCTGACAGTGGGTGGACTGAGCTCAAAGGCAGAGCTGTGTCCAGCTCCAAGGAAGCCCAGCAAGGATCCCAGGAAGGTGTGCCCCCAGATGGGAGAAGGCCTGTCTGTCATACCAACGTGTACGTGCTGGCAGCAAGTATGTTTCTGGGCTTGCTCCTAACACTGAAAAGGGGTGCTTTTAGTCAGAGTTATGGATGGTGTCAGCTGAAGTGCTGTCTCTGGGAGGCACCCGCGTCACATGGGTGAAAAGAACACATCAACTGACCAACAATGCAGTACTGCATGCTGACTGCCACCTCCCTGGCCCCGTGCTCTCTTTGCCTAGTATTTCAGATTTGTGGCTACAGGACTGCCTTCCTCACAAACACCAGGCATAAGCTGCTATGCAGCTCATGGTCCCAAGGCTCCTCTCGATGGCCTGAGCACAGATCCTCTCGCCATCAGACAGGAGAAAGAGTACAGGGACTCAGACCATCTGCTCCATCCTGACACTGAGCACAGATGTGGCATCCTGTGGCCGCTCTGAGGAGGTAAAAGAGTAAATGTGTGAGGGAGTGGAGGCAGACATGCGGAGCAGGAGATCAGGAAAAAGTACGAGAAAGGAAGACATACTTGTTTGGGTTATGTTGAAGCAATATAGGAGTGCCATAAACACATGGTCTTGCTTGTTTGTCTGTTTGGGATTTTGTTTTTGTTTTATTGAGACAGTGACATACTTTGAATGCCTGGCCTGAAACTTTCTATGTAGACCAGACTGGTTTCAAACTCACAGTGATCCACCTGCCTCTGCCTCCCAAGTGCTGGGATTAAAGGCGTGCGCCACCACATCTAGCATACACAGTTTTGCTGAACTCACTATCTGCCCACTTGCATTCTAGCCTAGACTCATGACATGTCCAGACCCTCAAGGCTAACAGCTTCCTCTAATACACTCATTTGTCAGGCCCGAGTGGGACGCTGGTAAATCCTGTCCTACCCCTCATATTCAAAGACAGAGAAATCAAGACGTAGAGAAGCAAGAGCCTTAGCTAAGGTCTGGAGACAGACAGTGGATCAGAATGAGGACATTCCTGTGGGTCAGGAATTGGCTGTCTGCTACAGTGAGAATTTTGGTTTCTTTAGAAAATAAAAAACACAGAAATAAGAACGTGTTTTTGTTTTACTCTCTGGCGTGGGGTATGCGGCTGTTTCAGACTGTCCACAGCAGATATGATTTGCCCAGTGTTCTACCAGGGGAGTGATTTTGCCAGCAGCAGATAGTTTTTGCAACTATGACTTTTCAGAGGGTATATAAATACATGTTAGGGCTCTGGAGAGGCAGGATGGGTTGTCAGTTGTTGGTTGGTTGCTGTTAGTTGTGGTATGTTAAGTAGTCATGCACAAAGAAGAAGGAAGAAGAAAATTTGACTTCAAATATCAAACTTGCCTCAAGGAACTCTAAGTTCCTAGTCACAGGAAGTAGAATGATAATGTTGCCCCCGTGCCTCTCTCTCTTTTTTTTTTCCTCTCTATCTAGTATTAAGGGTTGAAAGGCTGGGGAAAAGGTGGAGAAGGGTGGAAGACAAAAGAACTCACAAAGTAGCAAATTGTTGGCTGCAGTCTACAATCCTTCCAAGGAAAAACGGGGCTCAGAGAAGCTGCTCGGCCACCCTGAGTCCTGAGCCTGGTGTGTCGTGTGAGCAGTCAGGAGGACGAAGGCCTGTCTGAGCAACAGTGACGACTTCCTAAAAAGGCATCCGGCAAGGGGAGCGGCCAGGTGTTCACGTCCCCTCCACCAGGCAGCAGCACACCTTGCTCATGGAAATGTCATGCGCCATCCCCTCGCCAAGCAGCTGCTGACTCCTTGCACTAAAAACAGCGCTGTGTTCCTCTGTTTATTTCTTTCTCTTTCCTAGAATAGAAATGCCTGTCTGTGAGCTCTCCATGAAAGCCTGTGCCAGCATGGCTCCTAGCACAGGATGGCAGCACTCTTGGGCAGTGCCAAGGTAAGGAGGTAAGGTAAGGAAGGTAACAGTGCTGGTAAGGATGTGGTGGCCAGATCCCTCTGCCATGTCCCTGGGACCTCGCACATAACCTCTGCTCAAGGAGGCTCCCAAGGGCACTACAAGAAGGCCTGCAGTCAAGAGTGTTGTTCAATGTAAAGGTCTGACTATCCCATTGCTACCTTTCTAGCAAGTGGGGCAATTTTTTAAACTGGAAAGACAACAGTTTGAGATGTTAAGGAACACGTGCCTGGTTGAAGCATGCTCCTGCCAAGAGCTTTGGGTCTCTACCTTGGAGAGTACCAGCTGGATCCTTCCAGGTACTAACTACCCCACACTGACTTCCGAATGTGGGAGAGAGACATCCCACTTCTCTTGACCAGAGACAAGCATGAGAGCCCCACAGCACTGCATCTGGAGTCTGCCTGGCCTGTCTGTAATTGTGCTGTCAGCCAGGTGCTGGGTGCAGGAGGCAGAGAAAGCCCAACTGCCCCATCGGATGTTTGGTTTTTGGTTTTCTTTGTTGGTGTTGGTGGTGGGTTTTTGTTTTCTTTTCTTTTCTTTTTTCTTTTGTTTTGTTTTTTGAGACAGGGTTTCTCTTGGTAGCTCTGCTATTCTAGAACTCACTCTGTAGATCAGGCTAGCCTTAAACTCACAGAGATCTACTTGCCTCTGCCTCTCAAGTGCTGGGATTAAAGGTGTGCACCATCACTACCAGGCACCCAGGGGCTGTTATAAAAGGAGCTGGCACTGTGGGCATCACCAGAAGGCTCCACTGGAGTGGGGTCATCTCTTGGCATACTTCACTGGCCCTGAAGCAGGATTAAGAGAAAGGATGAATCTCTCCCCTCTCCTAGACCTGGACCACACCTAATTCCAGGTCACCAGACACCCTGCTCTAAAGTTCTCAGGGTACAAGTAGCTGTTCCCAAAACCCAAGTGTTTCTACTTCCTACTTTAGTCAAACAGAGAAACGAAAGCAGCTGCCTAATGTTTGCTGTGCAGCAGGGATCTGGTCAGCAAGCTCTATTATCTTATGAACTTATCCCCATTATTGCCTCTACTTGGAAGGAAAGGAAACTGAGGCTCAGAGAGGTCAAACAGGTTGCCCAAGACCATCCAGAAGCTGGAAGGATTGGCTGGAAGTCAAAGCATTTGAATCCAGGGCTCAAACTCTTCTTCTCTAGCATGTCAAAGAGCATGAAATAACACCATCAGGAGACTTTCCATTCAGCCTTCATCAAGTGGCCCAGGGCCCAGGGACCAGTATGGGAAGTGGACCCATAGCCAAGGTCCCAGGAATGAGGCAGAACGCAGAGCAAGCAAGGCATAATGAGGGCAGAGGTCCTGAGGCACAGACCAAACTCAGGTCCAAACAGTTGAGGAAAGAGTTAAAAACAACTGAGGCAGGTGTGGGGTGCTGAGCAACTCCTTATCAGCTCTGGGGGTTAGACCTGTCTGCAGAGAAGACAAGAAAGCTAAAGGGGCATTTTCTCTGCCCATCCCTCCTATCTGAAGACTTTCTGTAGGATGTATAACTCCAATTAAACCTGAGGCAGGAGAATCATCTATGTAGACTCCAGTGCCCCCTCCAGACATTTCTTTGTCTTTTTAGGAGAGATTTCTTTACTTTATGTTATGTGTCTGAGTGTTTTGCGCGCGCGTGTGTGTGTGTGTGTGTGTGTGTGTGTGTGTGTGTGTGTGTGTGTGTGTGTCTGTCTGTCTGTCTGTCTGTCTGTCACCTGTGGAAGTCAGAAGAAAGAGATAACCAGAAGATGACTGGGGGGCCAAGGAGAGACAGGAACTGACCCTGGATTCATTGCAACAGGGGCCAGTATTCTCAGCCCTCGCACCATCCCCCTCCAGACCCTCCCTTTTCTTTCTTTTTTTAATTTCAAAAAGTTCTCAGAGCCGCAGTGAACCAAAGTGGGGGAGATAGAAAAAAAATTGCTCATCCAGAGAGCAGATCTGCATCTTCTAATGGTCCAACAAGTTGCCTACCCTGGAACAGAACTCTGTCTATCCAGAGAAACAACAGCAGAACACAGTGGGGTTCGTGTGCTGTAGCTCAGATCTAGAATGCCCCACATAGTAAAGGCTTGGTCCCTACTGTGAGCTGTTGAAGTTCTGAAGATGTGTTGTAGGCATGGACATTTAAGGTCATCCAGCCATGCCCTCAAAAGGGAGATGGGGGCCTATCTCCTTCTTTCTTTCTCTTCCATTCCAACTGACCATGTAATGAAACTCCAAAATCATGAGCCCAAATAATTTTTCCTTCATGAATTGACTGTCTCCAGTTCTTTGTTGTACTGATGGAAGGCTGACTCACACAGTGTCCCTTGTACTTCAGACCATCTTACCCATTTCACCTCCACCTACTTTCTCTTCTAGAGTGAAGCACAGGGGAGTCTCACTACAGAATAGTCCAGTCAATAAAAAAGGAGTCCATTACTGATCTTTGCCAAGAAGCACAGAGTCAGAAGTTCTGGGAAGTACTCCTGTTTTGCCCAGGGCCTTCCTCCTCAGGGAAAATGCAGAACCCGTACAAAACTCGAGGAGAAAGGTGCAGGAATGGTGACAGGCATCCCTGCTTCCCAACTACATCCCAGGCTAGACCCCACCACCTCTGCCCTTCTGTGAGCCTGCTTCCCAACTATATCCCAGGCTAGACCCCACCCCCTCTGCCCTTCTGTGAGCCTCCATGGCTGTGTGAGCTGACAGCCTTCCCTTCACTTCTCAGCCCACCCTAAACCCTACTCTATGCGGCCCCTAAGGAACTAGCCAGGGTCCTGTCATTGTCAACTGAGGAATTAGACTAAGCTGGTCTTAGACATGACCTTCACAATAACAGCCGGCTGACTGCTGGCCTATCAGAGGCTAACAGCAGAGAATACCACGCTGCTGGGGTTATCACATAGTGATGGTAAAAGGGGGCCCATTCTTCCTCCCTGATCATCTTCACCTGAACCTGAGCTAAGGGCTGTACTGTTACAAGCCCAGCACGTGCTCCCACTTGCTGAGGGTGTTTATGAGGATGGCAACTACCCCCAAACATCATCAGCTCCTCAGATGCTCAGAAGACAAGGGCAAAGCTTAGAAGATATGGATGCAAACTGCTGTAACACTGCCTGCAGACACTCCCCATTGCAGAGGGCCTTCTACAATGAGGAAGTCTCTCCCACTTAGTTCTGACCTGTTCTTCCCTAACCAATGAAAAGAGGCCTTCCCTGACCATCTCACCTAAAGCAACCTTTCCCACAATGTTCTGCCCCTCATATCCCATCCTATGCCACTTTCTTTCCAGCAGTCAGTGACGAATAGCTTTTCTATGCTAGACGGTCACTGGCATATACACATTCCTGAGGAGCAGGTGTCTTACCTGGCTAGCCTCATTGGCATAAGCCAGGCTCAAAGGCCTTCCATATCCATGTTAGCAGAATGGATGAAGGAACTTCCAGAAAGAAGCCTATGAGCTATCCCTGTGCTGTGAGCCTTGTCGCTCAAGGGTTTGGGCAACAGCAAGATACTGAGGACAGCAGCTCCCAACACTGAGAAAGCAGAAACCTGGGTTGACCACTTCTTGACTTGACTCAGTTCAGAAGAGAAAACTTACTCTTTATATAACATGGACAGACCCACTTTCTGGAAGATTTTATAAAAGATCAAGCTTTTTTTTTTTTTTTTAAGGAAGAATGTCTATTTTACTTTTTATGGGTTCCATGAAAGTTACATTTTTTTTTTCATTATACCACAGAGCTGGGATCACCATTCCCACCTTGTAGATCAATATCTTCAACATTAAACAATAAAAGTTTCAGCCTCCAAGGAAACAACAATCTAATAACCTACCACCTTCCTCCCCGTAGGCCCCAGGGCTTGGGGAGCTGGGTGCTACTCTTGGCCTCACAGTCTTGACACCATAGCTTGGTTCTGGTCAGTCCTCCAACTCCTCCCATTGGTCCCCACCCCGCCCTCTTCTCTGGACAGGACCATACTGTTTCCTCTGCTGTGCTCTGCTGACTCGTCCCAGCTCAGCATTACAGGCAGTGCATTGAACACTCCCCCAGGACATCCTAAAATCACTACCACTGCTTCAAGAGTGAGGCACCCCTCAATTCATCCATGTTAGCTCCTGCACAGCTCCTCTGTGGGGCTGATAAAAATAGCCAGTGTGTGGCTGGAGAGTAAAGTGCCCACTGCGCAAGCACGAGGACCTGGGATGTGCTCGGCAGAACCAATGGAAAAGTGGGTGTGGTGGTGCGTGTCCATCTAGCACTGAGCAACGAGAGACCTATGGATCGGCAGGGCTCACTAACCAAACAATCTGGCCAAACAAGTGAGCTCTGGATTCAGGATGAGACCCCATCTCTAAATACAAAGTGGAGAGCGAGAGAGAAAGATGCATACATATTCACATATAAAAATGTGCTTGCACGCTGGGCGGTGGTGGCACACGCCTTTAATCCCAACACTTGGGAGGCAGAGGCAGGTAGATTTCTGAGTTTGAGGCCAGCCTGGTCTACAAAGTGAGTTCTGTCTCAAAAAAAAAAAAAAAAAAGTGCTTGCACACACATACAATGTGATCAATAACAGTATGGCTAGCTGCAATAACTACAGACCACAGACAACAATATAGGTAAGTGAATTCCAGATCATATCATTTAGCTCATTTCTTCAAACTTCCATAAATTTTGTGACTGATCCCCATTCTACATTATCAGAGAGCAAATTACTATCTTGGGACAAAGTTGAGATGTGAACTCAGAAGTGATTGATTCCAAATCAGATGTGTCTGATTCCAGGCCCACTGCTGCTCAGGCCCTAAATTCCTGACAGCACAGTACATGCCAGCTGATGTGCCTTCCAGAGCCCAGAACCACAGAGTCACTACTATTATAATCATTACTCTAGTTTCTTAAGACAGATCTCACTGTGTAGTTGGCCAGCCTGAAACTGCTGTACAGCCCCCACTGGCCTTGAACTTAGAGACTCCCTGCCCCAGTCTCCTGAGTGCTGAGACAGGCGAGTGTTCCTCCATCAGACTCACAGTAATAATGACCCTGCAGAATCGATGGCATTGTTCCAATTATGCGGGTGAAGAAAACAGGCACACTTAATATGTAAAGGTGTTTGCTGCCAAGACTGAGGGCCCACACAGTGGAAGGAGGGGACTGACTCGAACTCCTCTGGCCTCCAACATGCACACCGTGGAACACACTGCACACATGGGAATAAATGTCATTTTAAGCGTCAATAAATAAACTGCCCACTGTGACAGGATTGGGGTGTGTGTGTGTCTTTCTTCTCCAGAACTCTGACTTTCTAAAATATCACACAGCAGCCCGGTCCCCAAGCCACAAATCTATCTATAGGGAAGAAAGGAGGGAAAAAACCAGAATGGGCATAAAAGTCGTTATGGCTCCCAGAAATGTTCGTGACAGTAAGGATGCAGAATAAAAGGCACAAGGAAGGAATTGTGCCTCATCACCCCGCTGTGCTACACACACTGGCAGCGGTGACCTGGACATGAGGTGCAGCGTGGTGAGGCAATTTCTATGTTAAGAAGAAGGGTGCACATTTTCACAGGTGAGGTAGGCCATCTCAGGAGGGGAATGTAGAGAAGCCCTGCAGGATCTCACTGCAGTGCTGTCTTTGTAGGGAACTGAGTTCTTTCTGGTCCTCTAACTTCCCAGTTTCTGTATGACAACCACACACTAATTTTGACAGTTTTAACTTTTGTCTGTCTTTTCTTCTTTTTGAGAAATTGTCTGGTGCCAGCAAGGGCTGTACTCTACCTGACTTCCACTCTGGGAACTGGCACTGCTGGGGGCTGATTAAGGCTAATCCAAGACTTTCAAATGTCCAAATGATCTCTGTTGATTTTTTTTGAATTGACTAATTTCCTTTTCTATTAAACTTATTTGCAGCTTAAAATTATGATTATGTGTTTGGTGTAGAGGCAAGGCTGCATTTGCATGATGGCGCTGAGGAAGGGAGGGGGTTAGACTTGGGTGAGAAAGGGAAAGAAACCTGAATATTCAACAGTGCATATTAAACTCAAACCCCTCCTCCACTGCCATTCACAGTCCCTTCCACGTGCATGCCTGTGTCTTCTCCTGGCAGGGAGCAGCTGCAGGGGCTACACCATGGCTAACTACTGGACTGGAGTGACACACTGTCACAGGCCTGATTTTCCTGAGCCACTGCTATGAGAATCAACAGGCTTCTTCCAGGGCCTTCCCAGGCATTAGGCCATTTTCAGGAGGATACATGTGGCTGTGTGTCAGGAGAGTCACTTGATGCTGTGTCAGCAAGCCCTTAGAACCTCTTCCCTTTTCTTCACTGTGGTTGGTTCTGCCTTTTGTGACTGTGAGCATATATTGGTCCTTTCATTTCCCTTCATTATGAAGCACAAGTATGACCAAAGCTTTGCCAAGATCACACTTCCTGCTTAATTAAACACCATGATCAACTAAGCAGAGATTCACATAGTGAATCTTGCAGCAAAGGTATTCTCGCCTTTCATTAAATAATTAATTAAATTGATTGAATTAGTTAATTGATTTTGGTACAAAGTCTCACTTTTTAGCCCATGTGGTTCGGAAATTTACTATGCAGTTCAGGTTGGCCTAAAACTCATGGCAATCCTCCTGTGTTAGCCTTAGTTCTGGGAATATAGATATGAGCTACCATTCTGAGCTGCTTAGTATCTTGTTTCCTTTATTATTTTTTTGATTAAAAAAAAAAGGAACTAGTTTGAGGATAAAGTAAGAAAATAAAGTTGATTATCCTCAAACTAGTTACTTTTTCTTTAAACAAAAAATACAACAGATAGGGACCAAAATATTTCATTTGATTAGTGAAATATTTTGGTTCCTATCTGTTGTAAACTTAAATATCATACTGCTTTTTAAAAAGTCTGTTTAGCTTCTAACATTTAAAAGGAGGCGGTTTTAATATTCAAATCCAGGCTGTTATTAAAATGAGAACTCTCTCTGTGTGACTCAGGCAGTCTGAAGTCCCATGTGCTGACAGTTGGTCACCCTGAGAAGCCAAATGGATTCTCTTACATCTGAGCTATGCACACAGCTCCATTTCTCCATTTCATTTCCTATACTTCTATATGCAGGGTTTTTTTTTTTAACTTTTGAAAAACTTGGAGTAGACTATAAATTCTCCAATTGCTTTTTTTTTCCATTTTGCCATGTGTAATAAATAACTCTACAAGCTAGTTTGTGAGATCTACAACTCTATTTAATGGCCACATAATATCTACCCATCTTCTGTGATATTTCTACAGTGAGCATTGCTTGCTGAGTGAGGTAGATTATATTATATTAGATTCCTTTGGTGGCTCAGATTCCCTCCTGGGGAGCCCTACCCATGGGAAGATCTGGTCTGCTGGCTTGTTATCACTAATAAGTCTAATGAGTTCTGTGGAGGGATGCTACTTTGTCACTTCTGAGCAGAGGCCTCCAATGCCTAAGCATGGCTTGCCAACTTCTTTTCTCCCTTCACCATGACAACGGGATGCACTAGCTGAGGACTTCCCCTTAGCTCTAAAATGCTGGCAGGGAGACCTTGTGACACACATAGGGTGATCCTTGGGGGTAGAGCCCGAGGTGGAACTAGACATGTATCAAAAGCATCGTAAGCTTGGAGGATCTGAGGGTTGCTTGTTATAACATCAGAAGCTGGTGCACAGCAACGGATTACTGAAATATTAAAGTGATAAACAACTAAAACACTGTAGTGGTCTCTAGCCAGTGCCAAGGGTTGGTCCTGTGGTCTTGGTGCCTTCCCTGAGCCTCATCAGTCCCACCGCGCTACCAGCAGAGAGAGCACAGCAGTGCCTCCCGAATCGGAAAAGGCAGGCTTCCCAAACTCTCTATCTGCAGAACTTATCTGTTGGAGAATTTCCTACATGACCCAAAACATGCAGGAACATAACATAGGCTTACAGATTAAACATTTGCAAGAAATGATTTGAAAATCTATTTAAAAACATTTATTCTTTAGTATACATAAAGTCTTCCCATTTTTGAAAGATAAAATCAAACTTGTACTGCTAATGAGACGGATTGCTGTCTGCATTTACATAAGGTGTGGAATCCTGTTTGAATGTTCAATAGAGTGGGACCTAGAACATCTTCAACACTCTTCAGAGTTGGCCAATATTTACCTATTATGACTATCAATATTGACAAGACCAGGCATAAGTATACCATACAGAATGGCAGACGCAGGACAAGAGTCATTTCACAAATTATTAGAAAATCCTAATTTTAACCCAAAATTCACGAGGGTTCTTCATGAAACTCACATCAGTAACCCAAACAGCAATCTTTGAAATGAAACATTCTGACACAATACAATTCAAAGATATAATTTATACTGGGGCCTTGTGAGGAAGTTATTAAGTCTTTCTGGATGAAGCCTTTATGCATCTGTAAGTGCCAAACACCTTCCATGTCCCTTGAAAGCACCGTTCTTCAGAGCATACAACAGGCTCGAGTCTCAGCAGAGTGTTCCAGCATCAAACAGTGCTGTGTGACATGGTGACATACATTAACACACTGTGTGTTCAAAGCTGAAGCACGTGAAGCTGTGTATGCAACAGGCAATGCTGCCAGAAACACACTGGACTCATTACATGCTGGACCCGGAATTAATTTTTGGTCACTGGGCTATTCACAAGTACTTTCCTGTTGCCAGACTCAGCTCTATGACTCCCACAGTGTGAGCAGCAGGGTTCAAGTGGGTAAGCGCACCTGGGTGGGGTCTGGTCTTCTCTGGTCGTATCTCTGACTTGCAGCACTGTTCATCCATATCACTGCCCCTAAACACAGATCTTCAGTCTGGTGCTACCCGGTGCTCCATTGGATGAACGGACAACTTAGAGATCTATTTTTCTGTGCACATGCTTGTCACAAGTGCTATCCTGCCTTATGCCATGGTTGACCGTCTTTCCTTCACTAAATATAACTCTTCAGTAACAAGAACTTAGTATACTTTTCTTCTTGCTGCAGAGTTTCAGACAGAAAAAAAGAGAGAAGACACTGAAACATGGCCGAAGGCGGGACCTCCCAAGCACAAAGTCCGTTTCATGAGTAAGTTAAACCATTCCCAACTCTGGGATCGATATCCAGTTCAGCCTCTAGGTTCTTTTTTTTTTTTTTTTTGGTTTTTCGAGACAGGGTTTCTCTGTTTAGAACTCACTTTGTAGACCAGGCTGGCCTCGAACTCAGAAATCCGCCTGCCTATGCCTCCCGAGTGCTGGAGCCTCTAGGTTCTTAAGCAACTCCTGCCTCACAATGTCAATTAAGATATTTAGATGCCATTGGTCATAATGTTCAGATACCCAAAGTCTCTGGGCCCATCATAGAAGGCTGCTTAGTAAAATTCTTTTTTTTTTTTTCTTTTTTGGTTTTTCAAGACAGGGTTTCTCTGTGTAGCCTTGGCTGTCCTGGAACTCACTCTGTAGACCAGGCTGGCCTCGAACTCAGAAATCCACCTGCCTCTGCCTCCCAAGTGCTAGGATTAAAGGCGTGTGCCACCACCGCCCAGCCAGCTTAGTAAGATTCTTGATGCCTGGGAGTCCCTGCTTCCCACGTCAGAACATTGTCATCTCTGTTATATAACAACATTCAAGAGATAAAACCTTTCTGTTCAATTAAATTATCATTTTCAATTTCTTTGTAAAATAAACATTTGCAGAGAGTAAGAGAAACAGCTAAACAAAAAACAAAGTCTTGTTCAAAACAGAGTAGGCAAACTGACCCTGGGCGGTCTCCCAGCCCAGTACTAGCAGAATAGCCCTGCACATCTGAAGGAAAAAGTAAAGGGAGGCTCTATGGCAACATGGGATCAGATACACCTTGGCTCCTGGCTGCTGAGAAATACAATCCTTTCAAATACAATCTTTCCCATCATGTATCCAGCCTGCAATTTGGACATATGCAACCCAAGTTTCACTTGTGCATGTCTGCTTATCCATTCATTTAATAAATATTTAGTGATCTGAACTGATCAAGGCCCTAGGGGAAAAAAGCAGTGCTTATAGACCATCCAGAGTCAATGAGCAGTATCCAATCACATAAGCAAATGAAATGTGTCAGAAAGGACAAGCACTATAAAGAAGATAAAGCAAGGGGGAGGAGGTGGTTACCAACGTCTCAAACCTGGGAGTGTTTGGGAGAAGAGAGTCAAGGGGAATGAAGACTACGATTCCAAAGGAATCTGCACACTAAATGGAATTGTTGGTGCCCCAGGCTCTGCTAGACCCAGAGGAACAGCTAGATTGGATACAGAATTTTCTCTCAACAACGAAGTGTCCCAAACTTTTCATGATATAATTTTCTTTAACAGAGTCTTCTTCTACTCCTGAAGCTGTGATTAGAGTTTTCTGATCAGAGCTGGAGAGATGACCCAAGTGCATAAAAGTGTTCATTCCTCAAGACTAACTAACAACCTGAATTAGATCACTAGGATCCAATGTAGTAAAAGACATATTCTACACAGTTATCCTCTGGCTGCTACAGGTATGTTCTAGCATGCACCTGCACACACACACAGACACATACAGACACATGCACACATAAGAAATGATAAAAACAAACAAACAAAGGACTTTCTTGTCAGTGTTCTCAGAGTTCAAGTAAAGAAAGAACAGACGTGACTTTTTTGGCACATGGGAAGCATTTAGAAACCACTACAGCTGCAGCTACTGCCATTGTCACTATCACCACCACCATCACCATCACCACCATCACCATCATTATCATCATAGTCCCTCTCCTCTATTTGGGAGCTCTGTTGAGGGTTTTGTCTTTTACTGTGGATGGTAATGTTAAGTGCAGACCCCAAAGACCTGGAGTCTGCACATAGACCCTGTGATCCTGCCCCCCAGTTAATTATGATTGGTAAATAAAGATGACAACAGCCAATGGCTAGGAAGAAGAGACATAGGCAGGGTTTAGGTTTCCTGGGCTTGGGACCACAGGGAGGAAGAACATGCAGAAGGGGAGGAGGAAGAAGAAGAAGCTGCCATGGGCTACGGTCAAGAGACATGGCCCTGGGGCTGTCCAATTGGAGCTAAGAGCAGCCCAGATGGGACATAGTAAATGGTAGTAACCCGGGATTGTCGATAGGGAAACAGTCTGACAGCACGGAGGGCTGTACATATGAAAGGCTTATTGAACAGCACATTTCCCCGGTCCTTTCTTCATAAATACATTAGTGCAAAGGTGACTACAGAAGAGGTGGATTTGGTGACACAACTCAGTCACTGAAACTTTCCACCAGATGGCTTCCTTTGGCTAAGCCACATGCCTGTTTTTCCTTTGACTTCTTCTTCTGACTGAGGTGTTTAATGCCTGTTTCTCTCCATACCTTTCCTGGGCTTCCTGCTCTGCACCTGTCCCCTGTCACTGAGCCAGCAGCACTGAGATGCTAGAGCTGAGATTCCTTCACCCCTCCTGGACTGTAAGTGTCACACATCCTTGGGGACACCGATCAGCATAGGTGATCAGCCTTGTCTAGAAAACAGTTTCCACATGGCTGCCAAGTCAGGCTGCCTCCCCGCTCTAGACAGTAGAGCGGTCTGACAGTCGCCACTGCGGGAGCCCAGCACAGAGTGCGGGGCTCAGTCTCTTGGGAGGAGGCTGCCAGCACAAGGAGATAACCTTTCAAGGTTAGGCTTGAGACGCTTTTCTATACCTAGGAGAGGCTGAGGCAGAGATGCAAAGCTCAGAGCAACAGCTCCACCTCCCCTGCCTCATTAAGAAACCAAGACTTTTGAAGCCCAGCTCCAAACAACAAAACCTAAAAGTTCCCAGCCCTCCTGGTCTGATGCGGTGGCTCGGAGATTAACACGATGTGAAGGCCTCCTGAAGCTGGAACCATTCCAGGTCCAAAGGCAGTCCAAGGGGAAGCTCTCCCAAGCCAGAAGGCATCTATTCACTACCATGTGTCTACTTCTTCAAACCCAGAAATAAAATAATCATTACCCCTGTGCCACATGCCTCAAGGAAGCATGCATCACATAAATACAACCCCTAGGAGCTGACATCTGAGCAGCCGCAGGCTGCCTTAGAGACAGACAGTCCCTACACACTGCCCCCTGCAGGCTGCCTTAGAGACAGACAGTCCCTACACACTGCCCCCTGCAGGCTGCCGAGAGACAGAC
>NC_034601.1:7718453-7738075 GCF_900095145.1 Mus pahari | reverse complement strand
CTACACACTGCCCCCTGCAGGCTGCCGAGAGACAGACAGTCCCTACACACTGCCCCCTGCAGGCTGCCTTAGAGACAGACAGTCCCTACACACTGTCCCCTGCAGGCTGCCAAGAGACAGACAGCAATGGGCAATTGGGCTGAGCAGCGAAGGCACCAAAAGGTGAGAAGCTGCGGCATGACGGTACCTTTTCCAGAAGCTTCAGAGTCCGGCTCCATTTTGCCCATATAGCAAGGAAAGAGACAGGCAGCTACTTGAATCCTAATGTGAATTTTATCTGCCTGAGGCCAGGGCAGCCCTGGTTCTTAATTCTTGACTGGAGAGGAAAGTGTATTTGTGTGTTTACAGGCTTATGTGCACGTGTATGTGTACATGTGCATATGGAGGACAGAGGATAACCAATGGTCAGCTGATGTCCCATCTCCCCTCCCACGCAGAGTCTCTCACAGGCACAGAACTCATCAGGTAGGCGAGGCTGTTGCCCAGCAAGCCCCCAGGGACCTGTTTCCACTTCCCTAGCACTGGGATCACGATACACATCACACACCAGCATTTTCAGATGGATTCTCAGGGTGGAACTCAGGCACTCAACGCACCTATTCCCAACATCCTCATCACCAACTAAGCTCCAGAAAGACTTTTGTCATAAGCGTAAGACAATTATACCATGATGTGTCTACACAGACAACCCTGTGGGTACAGAGTAACTCAAACAGCAACTACACTAGTTGTGAATGCCTTGGAGGAACATACTTGCAAGAACTCTACTAACTGGGTCCACTCCACGCATGCAGAAGACCCTGCAGACACTATTCTAGAAGTTTCTAACCACTGTGAGAAGACTTAGCATGATGTTAAAGAGGACAACACTGTGAGTCCTGCATTTTGGACATTCACTGTTGTGTCCAAAGGACCCAGTACATGCCTACAAAACAGAAGGTGTTTCTCTAACTTTTATATTCTGACAGTTATAAAAACTCCTGTTTTGGGGGCTGGAGAGATGGCTCAGCAGTTAAGAACACTGACTGCTCTTCCAGAGGACCTGAGTCCAATTCCCAGCAACCACATGGTGGCTTACAACCATCTGTAATGAGATCTGATGTTCTCTTCTGGTATGTCTGAAGAGAGTGACAGTGTATTCATATAAAAATTTTAAAAATCTTAAAATACAAAACAAAACAAAAACAAAACCTCCTGCTTGACCTAAACTCTCATGCCTACCTATCTAAGGTGAAGAGTCTGGTGCCTTCAGTATGCAAAGATGACCGTGGGAAAGCCTGCTGAGAGCAGCTAATTTGTAGGCCTCCCCCTTTGCTGGGCTCCATGGAAACTAAACCACTCTGCTAACACTAGACAGGAAAACACCCAGGACAAGAAAGCCATTCCAGCCAGGGCAGGCCCTGCTACAAGCATTCAACAAAGTCTGAATGAATCAGTGGAAAGAGTGGGCACCAGAGGGGACAGATAGGGGATTGGGGGATGAAGAATTTAATAAAAAGACCAACTCTGATGGGGCAGTGCATCAGACATACAAGGATAGGAGAAGTATAATCTAGGATATGCTGTTAATAGAGACCCAGGCTCTTGATAGAACACTTCATCCATCCACCAATCTAACAAGTGTGTAGCAACACAGCCTGTGCTGGGCACTGGGGTCAATGGGAAAGAGCTGGCACACAGATGAATCTGAACATTGGCCATCTGAGTGGCCTCCTTGGAGGCTGCAGGCCCTGGCCCACGTGATTGCATACATACTCAGTGCCTGAATCTAAGTCATGGAAAAGCTAGACCAGAAACCTAAACACAGTGGCTGTGCCCACTGTAGCTGGGCTACCTCAGCACAGGCTGAGAGGCTCTGGGTGCCATCCTTAACTGCTCTCAGCTGGGTGGAAACAGGTCTTTACTCTCTAGTCTCGATGGCTATAGGAGACACTTACCCTGAAGGTAGCATGGCCACATTGAGCCTTTCCACTGGTGTAGTGAGGTGAGGGGATGTTGGCCTTCACCTGCACATCAGGATCTACTGCAGGCTGGCTGTTCAGTGGCACAGCTAACAGGCCTCAGCAGCTCCCCAGGAACTAGGAGCCTCGATGACACTGAGTCTGTGAAACTCACCGTGCTGCCTGGAGCTTCTCCACTAGGCTACTTGTAAGTATCGTTTGAAAGGGTTCCTGGTCCTCTAGCCAACCCTAGTCCCAAATTCCATCTCCCAAGGGAAGCCTCCAGCAGGGAGGACAATGAATTAAAGGGTATTCACGCTGCTTCTGCAGCCCTGCTCCCAGACTGCAGGCGCACGGACTGTGATGGTGCTACTTGGCTATGGGAGCTGTCCTCCAGCCAGAGGACTAGGAGCAGCGTCTGTCCCTGGCCTCTCACTCTCCCTGGCCAGCAGTAACAACTGCCACCCCCCCCCAACCCAAACGTCAGTCTAATGAAGGAGACATCAGATAAGCTTAGGCAGGTTTTTTAAATACTGCTCCTGGGCAGGAGGGTGACTTCTGAGCTGACTGTAAGGAGGCCCCAAGTCTCAGGAATAGAAATGATAGCAAACACAGAGAAAAGGCCCTGAACCACTGGACTCCAAGACCACAACCAGACAGGACAACTCCTCCCCTTCCCACGCTACCAGCAAAACAAGTTTCTATTAACAACAAAATCCCAGCAACTGAAACCGTCTGGTGCGTGTTGTGGCTTGAGACTCCTTTGCTCTCTCTCCTCTATTGGTCAGTCCAGGGAACCGAAACATGTTTGCAGCAGTTGTCCAAACATGGCACTGAGAAGTACTTCTGCCTTAAAGTGAGGGCATCACCAAGCAGACAGACACTGGTTAAAGCCTGGACAAGGACAAGTGTAGGTATTTTAAAATTACACAGATGATTTTTAACAAGAGCAACTAGGTGATCCCAAAAGAAACCATCTTCCTGCCCGCCCGCACACAGCAATGCACGCATGTAAAACAACTCTCAAGCAGGTGCTCATGTGCCTTTCAGTTCAGGCTGCCAGGAGGTCTGTCAAGGAAGCATATGTCACAGTGGGAGAGGGAGATGCACCAAGAAGCCACCTAGCCTGCAAGCCTCTGTCCAGGGTACTGGAAGAGTTAGAAGTTCGTTCTCTCTCTCTCTCTCTCTCTCTCTCTCTCTCTCTCTCTCTCTCTCTCTCTCTCTCTCTGTGCCAGGGGCTAAGGGTGGGTGGGAGCAGAGAGGAAGGAGGGAAGAAGACCAAGTACTGTATGGGTAAATAATGGAAGATGAGACAGAGCTAGCTGGGTCCACCACACTCCTCCTGTGACTCCAGGGCCCCATTCTAACCTATGCCACAGTGCTGCATCTGGGTCTGAAACTAACGCCTACTGGACACAACTACAGGCTACATTCTTGTCAACACTAAATTGGCTTTTAGGGAGGTCACCTTAATGAGGCTTCATTTCAGCTGGGAGTGACATGCCCCAGCAAACGGAAAATGACTCCTGGGCGATGTGCTTGAACATTTAGGGAACCGAGGAGGCAGCAACTCTGACTGCTACCCTGCAGCCGGGATCCTTTTAGGTTTGTAGCAAGCAGGGCACCAATTATGTACCAGAGTTGGTATTTGAATACTCAGAGGTGCTGTTTGGGGTTGGGGGGGAATGTGGAACCTTTGCAGGCAGGAGGCATAGCTGGAGTGTCACTAGGAGTGCAACTCAGAAGTTACAGACTGGCACACCTTCTAGTCCTAGCCCTAGACTTCCTGCCTGCCAAAGCTATGTGACTGGGCACTGCCAGCTCCCTCTATCAAACACTAAGAGGCTCCAGCTGCCTCGACTGCCATGCTCTCCCTTCGATGCTGAACGACACCATCTAAACCAGGAACCCAGGAAACCTTCCTCCCTTAAGTTGACTCTCTCAGGCATGTGGTCACAGCAGTGAGAAAAGTTAATGGATACAGCTCTGCTCCCCACTCCTTCCTCGTTCCTCAGGTGCCCTTGTGCCCCCCCTTGAAGTCCCTGCATTGCAGCCTCTTTCCCCTCAACAGATATGCTGCTTGCAAAGCTGTCATTACTTCTCCTCACCCTGTGATCTCTCAGTGACAAGGCCTGATGCCCACTCCCATCACCATATCCCCAGTGGTCGGCTATGCTTTTGATTCTCCTGAAGACATTCCCCTAATATCTATTATTTAACAATTACACGGTTGTACCTTGCCCAAGCCCAAGCCCAACTTTCCAACCCAAGCCATGTACTTAGCAAATAATCCCCAAAGTGTAACCACTCAAGCAAGGGCACAGAAGAAGGAATGGTGCAGACAGTGATCTCCACAACAAGCTGCTGTGTCAGCTCCATGTCCTATCTGCCAGGTCACTGGCTTGACATCTACAAGAACAGCTCTACAGGGGGAAGGCTGTGGGTGGGTGCAGAGGCAGTCAGGGGCAGCAGAGGACACTTCCATGCTACTGGGGATCTGATCTTATGTAATCTACTGCATTTGATTTCCCTAAGCAAAAGAGTTAAATCTAACACCTACCCATGATGTGTGTCCACTTCTAACTGTAGCTGCTTACAGGGTGTGTCCTTAAGCTTTTAAAATATGAATTGGAGCAGTGAGTAAATCTTCCTAAACATGAATATGTTGAAAACTGTACCACTTGATGGCCAAGGAAGTCCTCCCTTACTCATTTCCCGTTGCCCTGGGGGCTCAGCAAGTCCACACTCCAGTCACTGCTGTGCCCTCTGAGACTGTGAGAACATTATGTCACCAGTACTAGCTGCTATGACAGCAAGGACAGACAGTGAGTGGTGGGGAAATGAATGAGTGGGCAGAGACTTTGGAGGACTGTGGTCGGCACGAGATTGCATAATCTGAACCAATTCATGGCATCTGCCCACGAGGTAGGTATGTGGGTAGAGAGCGCCACGGGAAGGACAATGAGACCAACAAGGTCAGATCCTGATCCTGACCCAGTGGAAGTTCCTCAACCCATGATTCACCACACTTCATCTGGCACATGGGCCTGAGGTCGGAGCATGCATGAGATGACAGTGACCATCAAGGAAGCACACCATCAACTCTCACCTCCTGCAAAGTTCCCTGGGATCCTCAGAACCCCCCCCAAGACACCACCCTTCACCTGCAGCTGCCCAAATGTAGGTCCTGTGTGTCTACCATACCCTCCAGACTCCAGGCCCCTCAGGAATAAGGGGGCCTCATTCCTTGCAGTCCTCTGGGCAGGACAGCCTGCATGCCAATCAAGGTTTTTCAATGTCAGATCATGCCCAAAGACATGTGGTTACATGAAACTGTAAAGGATCATGTCCACAAAGATCATATGTGCTCAGCCTTCACATGCTGTCATGTGTGGCCATGTCCTGTCACTGCCATCGTCCCTCCTTCTGCAGACTAGGGCCACTTCCAGCCACCTCCAATGACATGTAGGGTCACGAGAGAAAGCTTAGTGCAGAGTCTGGCTCACTACCAGCTCTTGCACAAGTTAAGCAGCACATGGCAAATAGCATTCCTTGGTCACTAGCTTAGGGACAAATAAATTATACAAAGAAAGGATAAAAAAAAAATCCCTCCTATTTGTAAAGACAAAACCAGGAGAGAATCACAGTGACACCTGAAGCCAAGAGAGAATCCCCAAGAGGTTTGAGTGCTCTAAGAGCAGCTGGGGCTACGGGCGGCAATCCTCAGACACTTAGTGCTGTGGGGGGGGAATGTTCCAGAAAAGGAAACTGCACTGGGATTTCTCATGGCCCATAGCCATGAGAAGTTAGCCAGTACTAGCTCGAGAAATCACAGTCACCACACGGCAAGGCCACATTAGGCTCTCCAGGCAACCCACGCTCACAGTAGATGCAGCAGGTGGAAGCAGGTACGAGTGGGAGGGAGCAGCTTCAGCCTTGGAACTGATTGGTGCTTTTCCCCAAATGGGGAATGTCATGTTCTAAGGCTGCTAAGGCTGCGGGCCCTTGCAGCCTATACTTCTACACTGCAGTCCCCATTTCCGAATGCAGCCCTGCTATCTTTCTTTCTTAGCAGATGCCCTCTCTCTGCAGAGCCACACAAAGATAGAGCCTGAGATAAAAGAGACTTGAGGCACATAGCACACCATCTTAGGAAAGAGGATGAAAGAGGAGCCAAGAGACCCAAGGCCTGGAATATAAAAACATCAGCCCTCCAAACCACCTACGCCCCTACTGAGTGCCTGTGATCTATTATTTATAAGGGAAAAATAAAATTTCCCAGCATCCTCCACACACACACATGCTCAGCTGGATAAACATTTAACTACTCTGGCTACACATATTTCTTTGGCAGGACTGTGATAGCAGTGGGGAGCTCAAATATTGAGTGACTCTTTCTAGGGGGCCACCTTTCCTCTCAGCCATGACAACACCCTGTGACCTCTAGGAAAGACAGCTATTCTAGAAGGGGCTTGACTGAACATTGTACAAAGAAAACCTAATTGGGTCACACTTCTGGTGAGTAGATTCAAAGGCTGAAATTAATCTCATGACAGATGCCAGGTGTACTTAGAGAAAAGGTACTTCTAAAGGGAGGGACTCACGGGCTGGGAACATATGTGCTGATGATGTGCATATCAACTGAGTAGCTGTAACATTTGCCAAAGGAGGAGGGGGATGGTAGGTTGTTTTAAGGGCCAAGATTACTCTCTAAACATTCTCACTTGGCCAATAGCACCGATCTCCAACTTGTTTGGAAGGTGGGTTATCTGGAGAATCAAATTAAACATTTGCAGAGGCATAAGCTAGAAGTTTATTGATCAATAGCAAACTTAATTACACTGTGTGAAAGTGACGTGAAATCAAACCACAAACACAACCATGTACTAAAAATGAGAGGGAGGAAGGACAAGAGACCACTGTGCACTGAGGTGGCTTCCTGTGGATTTGTTCCCACTCATCGCTGTGTCAGCACTTCATTGCTGGCTACAGCCTATTGGCAGCCAGACATCAGTGAGCTCCAAAGTGTAAGAAATCCTCAGGATAAAAAGTGTTAAACTGGGAACACACTTGAAGCCAGTGTCATTCTCATTCTGAAAATTGCCAAAATGGCACTTCTTACTTCAGAGGAGCAGGAGTCTTTCACCATACTCCTCAGGACTGGTTGGTCCTGCTAGAGCCCTCTTTGGCATTAGCATGAGTGCAGGGGCTGAGGTGAGTATCTATGATGTGGGTAAACTGTCTTCAAGTCTCTGGCATTGGAGAATCCCACCTCTGAGCCATCCTACAAGGCAGGCTTTGGGCACCTGACATTCCACCAACAAAATGTCCTGCTATGGCAGGAGTGGTCACTGGAAGGCAGCCAACACAACTTCCTGAAACAATGGCTTCTGTCTGGCTTTTGTGCCTAGCAGGCTGGAAGAGAGTACATGAGTGTGTATGCATGCATGTGTGTGCAGGGCACACTGCAGAGACCCAGCTGTCTGGACCCATCCCATCACCTCAGGGATGCAGGTGACTATGTTTACAGAAAATCAGAGCTGGGCCCCTCCCTTTGGAATAAAGGCAGCTGTCACAGATGTTTTTCTAGGAGTTTCCAAAAAGCTAGATCCTACCCACAGTTGGAGTTGTGATCTGAATGCAAACTGTAGGCTCACATAGAACAGTTGCTCCAGAATGTTTGCTGTGGAGGAAGGCTGTGGAAGCTTTAGGAGGGAGAGTCTGGGTGGAGGAAGTGGGTCACTGAAGGTGGACCTTGAAGCTTTAAAGCACAGCAACACACCTCTGTAACCTGCGTGCACACCATGACCAGCCGCCCCACGCCGTGGCCACCATATCTCCCCTGACTTGATAGACTATGTGCCCCTGCAACTGTAAACCAAAACAAATACTTTCTCCTAAGTTGCTTTTTTTCCAAGGGTATTTGATCACAGCACCAGGAAAGAAGCTAAGATAGTAAAACCAGATCTCTAAATATCTGGCAGGGGTGGCCGTTTGAGCTACAAAGCCACATTCCTAAAGCACGTGCTTCCCTGTGTCTCTGTTCTCTCAATGTGAGATAGGGAAAAAAAGTGTCTTACCTCACTAGGTTGCTATGAGCACTGAAGGAGCCAGTTCCCACAGCATGCAAATCAGTGTAGGAACAGGGGACCTGTGGCTGGTAATTACTATTTATTACTGACTGAGCCTACCTGGCATCACCCTTGACTTGATGCTCTTTTCACTACTGTGAATTTAGTATTATTCTTTAAGCTGACTCATTTCCTATTTATTTAAAATTTATTTTTAAAGAAATTGTATCTCACCGTGGTACATGGGAAAATAGAACTGTGTCATAGCTGAGAGGCAAATGTAAAAATAAACACAGTGAAAAGGATGACACCTGTTGTCGGATGAAGTGTCAATCACGAGCCTCCTGTGTTATGTAATTTGGAGACAGGAAGGTACAAAGCTGTCCTCCAGAGACTAGACAGGCATCTCTCTAGCCTACAGCTCACAGGCCACATGCGTTCCAAAACAGTGATGACGGTGGCCCAACATGTTGTAGATAACAATATCATACTGTAATGTCAGAGAGTTGCACCCATATTGGAAGCAGTGCAACAGTGGTTCTCAACCCAGGGGCCTTGCAGAAGCACTATTTGAGAGATGCTCTCCCCAAAGCTCTGCCATCCGAATTCCAGGTGCTCTCTTCTAAACTTCTAGTGTGCATGAGACCCTGCTGTCCCCTCCCTGGGAGGCACAGTTCTCAACCTGCATGGCCCCATTGAAGCTTCTGCAACAACATGGCCGCCACTGGCACAGCTAGTAAGCGCCACACGACTAGTGTGACCAAGGAGCAGATGTGCTCAATCTATTTGGCTTTAAATAACTTCAATCTAAACCACTGTGTGTGCCTAGTGGCTGTGGTGGGGGACAGAAGCTGCACAGGGCTCCTCACAGGCATGGGGCCGTGTGTAGTTATGCCCCCAACTGCCTGAAAAAATGTCCCTTGACAACTGCCACAGGATGTAGTGGAAGACGGTCTGTTCCAGCCTTCCTCACTGGTAAAACCCCATGTGGAGGTTTCTTTTTTAGCTTCCAGTAAGGAATTAACAACTTTTCTTGTTGTTAGCAATGGATAGTCAATTGCATTTCCATTTCACAATGGCTGCCAGCCCTTTGGAAGCTCAAATAACTGGGGAAGATCATGTTGGACTTCAGAATAAATACAGTTTCTGCTTCTTTTCTTTTAAAACCTTTGAGTTTATACTTTATTCTACCCTGGTATGTTTTTCTCTTTTTTAATCATTCTTTTCTATATGTTTCTCTAGAAGTTATCTTGAATCTAAATAATATACATTTAAAATCTTATAAGCAATGCCCTGTGGTACCATTATTTAAATAAGTACTTCTATCCATTATCAGTGCCATGGAAAACACTACACAAGCTTTCTAAAATGTTTGTAAACACCAACCAGAAGCACTGTAAGACAAAGGCAAATACCCATGTTATATACAGAACTAAAAACACAAACATAAAAATCCCCCCCAAATCTGGCTGCAGACCAGATCCAAATTGCACTGAGCCTGCAGAGCTAAACCCTAAAGCAGTCATGTGAACAGAGCTTAGACACTGTGAGGCACTGAGTGGAGACATCTGCACTCTTTGCTTATCAAGCATCTAGGGCTCTTTTCTTTTGCAATGGGTTACCTAACTGGGCATGGTAGCACATGCCTGTCATCCACACACTTGCAAGTTCAAGGACAGCCTAGGCTATATACCAATATCCTTAAAACAACAACAAAAGCATAGTCTTGTTTCATTTGGGGCATCATGTCCCATCTGCCCACTCTCAGACACATGGTTGAGTTAGATCAGTGCCAACCCAGGTACCAGCAATGGGTACAAGGAGCCAGATTGGGCCAGCCATGAAAATCAAAACCCTTCCCCTAACCCCAAGATTCAGCCATAGACCAGATAGCCAAGAAGGACTATGACAAGGCCCAGGCCTTGGCTGAAGCCACGCAGAAGGTTGAATGTACGGTGCTGCTGGAAAACAGCCACCAAGCCACAGACAGAGACCAATAGCAACACTAGCATTAGGCAGGAAATGGTGCCAACACGCAAAGCACCATGGCTCTACAACCATGATGTCCACACAAAGCCCAGGCACTTACCTGATACACGTGGAACGCATTGGCTGCTTTGCCTCGGAGAAACACAGAAGGGATCCAGACATTGATCAGTGCCCGATTTGATCTGACCAGAATAAAGAGATGAGAGGGGCCATTTTTATTTACAAAAAAAAAAAAAAAAAAAAAAACCAAAAAAAAAAAAAAAAAAAACAACCCAAAAAACAAAATACAAACAAAAACAAAAAAAACAAAAGCAGGCCAAGGGACTATTTTCTCCAATAAAAGGCATTTCAAATAAGACACTTATACAACAAACATATATTATCCAAGATTCAAGATAATTTCTAGAGAAACATATAGAAAAGAATGATCTAAAGAAAGGAAAATATACCAGGAGAAATATATACCAGAAAGGATGAATACACACACACACACACACACACACACACACACATACATATATGGATATATATATATATATATATGGATATATGTATGGATATTATATTATATGAATATGAGATATATATATATAAAAAGAACACACACACATATATATGGATATATATATGGATATATATGGATATATGTATGGATATTATATATAGTATATGAATATGAGATATATATATATAAAGAACACACACATATATTATATATATATATATATATATATATATATACACACAAATAAACTTATATATGTAGTGTATTCTCAAGAATAAAATGTTTGATCTTCAGGTCTTACCAGCTAAGTGACCTTGACCTAGGATACAGCTGAAACTCAGCTACATCTGATAAAGGAGCAGCAGCAGGGAGCCACGGGAGGGCCTCTGCACTAACACCCAGTTTCTGGAGCACCCGATGGAACCACCTGCCTCTACACTACCTGGTTTCTGACCTTGATCTCCAATTCTACACAGTAGGTCACAAAAGCAATACCTGTGGTTTTGAAAGTGACTTGGGATTGGGGGAGAGACAATGTAAAATAATAAATTAGAAAAACTCAGATGCCAGGTACAAATACCCTCTTTAGACTTCTCCAAAACACTGTATATAATGCATTCATACTTTAATTCAGTGTTCAACTTGACACAATTGAGAAACTGTTTCCATTGGTCTGGCCTGTGAGCATGTCTATGAGGCATGTTCTTAATTGCTAACTGAAGCAAGAGGACCAGTCTGCTACAGACATCATTCCTGGGTAGTGAGTCTGGGTTATATCAGGGAGGTAGAGAACGAGAGAGAGGAAGCAAGCTAGCAAGCATTGCTCCTTCCTCTGTGGTTTCTGCTTCAAGCTGCTGCCTGAGTTCCCTGGATGATGGACAGTAACACATAAGCCAATAAGCCTTTTCTCCCCAGGCTGCTTTTGGTCGTGGTGTTTATCATGGCAACAGAGATGGTCACTAGGACAAGCTGCACTACATGGAGGCACGGGTCAGTGACAGAGCACTTGCCCAGCATAAGTCAGTGCCTGGGCTCCATCTGCAGCACCATCAGAACAGGAAACTTCAAGTGCAAAATCATTTCCTGAGGACATTAACTGCACAGCTCCATGTTTATGTACACTAAATCATTCCATGCCCA
Source organism: Mus pahari (assembly GCF_900095145.1). Classification (NCBI taxonomy): domain Eukaryota; kingdom Metazoa; phylum Chordata; class Mammalia; order Rodentia; family Muridae; genus Mus; species Mus pahari. The sequence continues at coordinate 7,726,430 of NC_034601.1, read as the reverse complement.
TGAGAACTATTTAAGATGCATTTGAGGGCAGTTTGGTTATATGACAGTTCTGCCTTATGGTACGACTTAGGGTACACAGTGCCCAATCTGCCACAGCTCCATTAACCTGAAAGCAGGGGCTATGGCTCTCCAGGGAGAGGAGCCTTCCCTGAGCACACCTGCTCAGGGCTTGTCAGCTTCCTGGGCTTGTAGAATAGGTCAGTGGTTTGTGGAAGACTCCACAACCTTCATGTTCTCACAGTTTCCAGAGTGAAAAGCACTCTATCTTCACGCATGTACACACACACGCACGCACGCACATACACATACACACACACACACACACACACACACACACACACACACACGCACACACAAAATAACCCTCGCAGTAACTGTCAGGTAACCTCAGTGATGTGTTCAGGATTGAAAGCACAATCAACAATTCTGAGCCATCAAATTGGTCGTGTATCCAGTGGTACTCCACAGAAAAAGGTCCCAAACCCAGACAGGAGTATAGAATAACGACGCCCTGGTTCTGCTCCGTTCCCCACACTGCTAAGGCCAGGGATCCTGCATGGCCAAAGCAGGTGACCCTATACTGGGTCACGTGTTCTAATTCCAGACCATTTACTGCACTGTTAGAAACTACTGTCTTTGTGACTCTCCTGCACATCATCTCTGCTGGTTCTCTAGTCTTCCTCCTGTCTATCACTCATATGTTCACAGAACAAGTGTCCAGCTAGGACCTTCTACATAGCACATACAATGTAAAGTCTAAGAGACTCAGGAGCTGAGAAAACAGACATAGCTCTCTCCTTCACAGAGTATCTTATTCACTGTGAAAGGGTGCAAATTACACAAATTATTCTACATGGCCAAAGGAAATAGTATGATTTCAGTTTTAAAATATTATTGAGGCATGGTCTAACCTGGAGATTGTCTCATGTGAATTTGGGAAGACATCTTTTCTAGCTTGGAATCATAGGATCCACAAAGGCCCATGTGTTAAAGGCTTGGCCCTGATAGGCGGTCACAGGGCCTTTAGCAAGTAAGGCAGAGTGGAAGAGAATTATGGGGTCACAGTCTTTCCCTAATTCTCTTTGCTTCCCAGCACCATGAGGCAGGCAGCTTGCTGTGAGCCATTACTTCCTGTCTCTGCACAGGCCCAAGAGCCAGAGATCTACCTTACTATTGACTGAAACCTACAAAACAGGTCTCTTTACTCCATAAGCCAATTGCCTTAAATACTGTTACAGTAACAAGAACAGACTAACACAAGTGTGTATTCTATTTGGAGAAGTGCTCCATCTGATATGTAGCTATATCTATACACTTATCTATATCTATCTATATAATTTTCTATCTCTATATCTATAACTATTTATGCTATGCTTAACTGTGTTATAATATTGCTCAGGTTTAGTTACCTTACTGATCTTTCTAGCTGCTCTATTACTGGAAATGGTATATGCAACCCCAAATGCCATAGAACTGGCTTTGTTTCCAACTGTGGTTGGGGCATTTATACTGGAAGGTCAGTTTTGACTTTGATCATTCTCCCACCCTCCCCCCCACCACCCATTTTCTCCTCTACCATATCCACCTCTATGGCAAATGGGGCCCTTAGTGTCCTGTGCTGACCACAGTCTCACTCCAGCTGCTAACGTATTCCACAAAGTTGGTCCCAGGACTTTCACCCTATGAAAGGGGTCACTAAGACTCAGAGGGAGGGGCTTATCTGAGATCACAATGTTGTAAATCCAGTGACAAAGATTTCCACAGAGATCTCCTGGCTATAAACAAAAGGTTCTTTTCAATGTTCTGCCTCCCCATGCTCTAAATGGCCTTTTGAAATGACCCTTCACCTAGGGAGGCAGGACTTCTGTTGTTGGGACAAAGGCTCACTGTGACTAGTGGGTCTTGAATTCCTGGGTCTGAAACTAGCGAGCCTGGACATGCATCCACTGACCACAACTAGGTGAAGACAAGGAGGAAGACCTTCCTGGTGCTGGGCCCATGTTCCTGATGGGCCTGAGGAACCTATGGATCACCAAACAGAAAGTGTCTGAAGACTGACTACAACTGCTCCCTCTGGGGTTCCCAGTAGAGCATTCACATAGAATCGGGGCCAGACAAAACCAGAGCAGTGCAGACACAGACACAGACACAGACACAGATGTGGGTGGGTTGAACAGCAGCAGGGAACATGAGGCTGTACCAAGGTGAAGAGTGGAGTGTGCACCCTGTGCAAAAGGACCCTCTGGCCTGCTCAGCTGACTGTGGCCATGCGAGAGTAAAAAGTGAAAACTCTATGTAACGCCTTCCCAGTTTTAAATGTTAGGTCAAAACTGAAATGATTGTAAGGCCCAAGAGAGAATAAAGCACATCAGACAGCCTGGACCTCAGAAAACTTTCCCAGCTCTATAACCAAATGGATCCTGTGCGGACCTCATAGGCCTTTCTGCCTTCCCTTGTAGACCTCAGGATGTGGGCCAGCAACAGGGGTCACTCTAAAGGCCCCTCAAGAATATATGCATGGACTTACATTTCAAAATCCGACAAACTCTGGTCTTCAGATGTTTGGCTCAAATCTCCAGGCACCTGCAGTCGGGAAAAGGAAGGTAAGGGAAATGCATGGGTTACCAGTTTGCATATTCACCAAAAACTTCTCCTGTCCTCAATACTTCCGCTCAGAGTGAGGGGGAAAGCAACTACTAAAAGACAATAAGATTTCACGGAGGGCTGGCTGGGGATGATAGTGCAGCCAGAAGAACATGCTGTCACACACGATCTCAGTTATCTTTACAGAAAAAGCACTGTTAATCCTATGGAGATAATCACAGACATATAAAAGTATGTAATTTGGAGCTATAAAGAACTAATTAGGACTGGTGACATAAGATATCATCTGTGCAATTAAAAAAAGTATCTATTGTCATCATGAGGAGTATCACTAATGTCACACCCAGTATGTGAGCAAATAAGACTACTGTCCTCTCAAAATTGGCTGTTTTTTGCCCTATAATGTATGTGCAACTACAGGCAGAAAGAAGATGGAGTCTCCTGACTGACAAGAGCTGTGTTAAAATATGTTTGGTGACAGAAATCACACAGTGTCATGATGGCCCTTACCAACACTGCTTGGGTCCTAGCCATACACCATGAGGCAAGTGTGAGGGCCAGGAGATATTGACAGCACGTGAACTCCAGTGATCTCCCACCCCACCCCACCCCACACCCACCATTGGACTGAGATGGGAAGTTAGCTGAGAGCTCTGTGTACAGAAGATTCAGGAAGCAGACAGACATCTGCCTTGTCACTGGGCAGACTCCGCTCTTACGAGGCAGCACCAAGTTCCTCACTCGCCCAAGGTCTCACTGGACTGGGCTCTTATGTCACATTGCTGGTTTTGTGACTATCACTTTCTGTAGGTGGCTGGAAAGAGCTGATATAACACATTCAGAAGGCTGTAAGTACCAAGATCCCTAAAAAAAATGCCATCCTTCAAGAGGGAACCTTTTGCCAAAACTGACCTAAAAGCAACAAGCCCACGCCATCTAAAATGTTTGCCAAAGATCATTCCTCAGGCAGCAGGTGGTAGCTCAGTGGTAGAGCATTTGCCAGCATGGAGAAGGCCCTGGATTCTATCCCCAGTATAAACCAAAATCAAATCTCAGGTGTTCTTGGTTATAAAAATTAAAATATATACAAACTATTCAACTATTTTAACTATGTTAGCTACAGAAAAAAGACCGTGTAAGGAGGCATCTTAAAACAACTTTTAAAGAGAGCAAGAGTGAATCAGCAAGAGAGCGAGAGAAAGGGGGAGAGAGAGAGAGAGAGAGAGAGAGAGAGAGAGAGAGAGAGAGAGAGAGAGAGAGAGAGCGCAAGCATGCACTATCCTAGGTAGTAAGCAGTTGACAGGAGCTGTCACTGTCAACAGGTGGAGAGTGAGCTTGTGAGAGCCTCAGCTTTCCATAAGATGGAATGAACTATCTTCTGAGGTGCTTCTCGAGAATGAGTTGACTTTCTCTACATTATGCAAAGATCTGTAAGACAGATCTGGTTCAGATGCAAGCCTAACTCAACTAGGGCACCAGCATGGAGAGGTGAGACCTACCTAGTACCTGTGCCTGCTTTTGCATCCAAAACCTGCAGGTGTGAAACTCAAGGTATTGACGACAAGCATGCCCTGTGGGAGCTGGGGTAGAACTGGGCCACTGCTGTTCATCATTACACCCATTTTGTGGTGGTGGTGTTTTGAGATAGGTTCGCATGTAGCCCAGGCTGGCCTTGAGCTCTCTATGTAGATGAGGGTGACCTTGAACTTTTGATCCTCCTGACTCTGCCTTTCCAGCGCTGATGTATGCAGTACTGGCAACAGAAGCTAGGACCTTATGCATGTTCTGCAAGCACTCTGTCAAGTGAGCTACATTTCCAACCTCTTAGGATGCATTGTGAAATACAGTACTACCGGTTAAAACCTAAATAAAAGTGTGGTAGCTACTCAAAGTGTACTTTGATAAAAGTTTAATAGCATACATAAAAGCTTGGTCTTTTTCAAAAGCAATAAGGGAATACACGTGGCCAGTATGGTCCCTAAGTGTAAGAATGTCTGTGTGTCAATACTGTTAGAACAAAATACAACTAGAAGATGACAGCAAATTCAGATGAGGCTGAACTACCTATTTTAAGCATTTCTGCAGTATTCTATAATGATGGTATTTCCATTGATACACATGTAGGATAATCTGTTTATCTATCATATTATTAAGGTAAATATTCTTTCTCCAGCTTCTTCTGGGCCTCTTGCAGCTTACTAAGTTGCAGAGAGTCAGATGGGAGAGATTTTGCCTTCAGAGTCACTAGAACATGTGGGATGGGCCAAGACAGAGCCAGGGCTCTGAAGCCATGTGCCCTGCTCCTCACCCCAGTGGCATAGATGTGCAGTGCAGACAGACACAACCAGAACTGAGAGCTGATGGAGGAGCAGCTCTCAGCCACTGCTTTTCCTTGAATCTTCCCCCAGCACCTGAGGCTAGGGACAGTTGTTCAGGCCTAACTGAGGAAGGGCTTATGGGCTGTAAGGATACCAGGTACCAGTGCATTGGAACTACCATCTTAAAGGCAGCATCCCCAGAGAGCCTGCCTCAGAAGAGCCTCTCAATGTGTTAGTCCCACAAAACAGACACCAAGGGCAAACCAGAGGGGAGGAAAGGAGAAGACAAAGGCAGGCATTAAGCTGCCATTACAGAGCAGAGCACTTCCTCAAGGAGGAGGTGGCACCAGGTGTTTTCCTGACAGTAAGTGTCCCTCAGGGACGATGGTTTTCTGGGAACCTTCCAGACAGGGAATGTAAGTGCTCACAGGCAGGTAAGTCCTGTTGGCTTAGAGGCTTTTTTTTTCCTTCTAATTCTGTGGCATTATCAGGATCAGGAAGCCAGGAGATATTTATGTGTCTTCCTGAAGACTGGAGAGGCTACTTGGAAGAAAGTGTGTGACCTTGGGAACCCTTAGGGGAGCCAGGCTAGTGACCAGGCCAGGCTCTGCACCAACTATAGAGGTGGTGGAGAGTCATGGTCAAGGTCTATGTAAAGTTTACCTGTTCTGCTATCTGTCCGAAGTGATGCCAGACCTCCGCTGGGGCTCACGGCAGTGCCCGTAAGCCACTCTTTCTTTCTTAGTGCTGAGGGCACCATCTAGGCACCACACACACTCCCCACTACGTTATATCCCAGTCTCTTTATTTTGTACTTCAGACGGGTCTTACTAAATTACCAGAGATGGCCTTGAACTTACCTGGAGCTCAGGCAGGCTTTGAACTTGGAATCTTCCTGCCTTAACCACCAAATAGTTTGGATTGTAGGTCTGTGCTACCAGGCTTGGCCAGAATGCTAATTCCACAGCACATTCAGGCAATAAATGGGATGGAACAGAGAGATTTTATAATAAAAATCAGCTTCCTTTTGATACTAACCACAAGCATATCTTAGACCTCCTGAAACCTGAGGAACCCAAGGAGACCCAGCTCTGGGCTGTGGCTTGCCGTCCATGCAGGCATAATGAAGTGACCAACACAGTCTACCCATCTGCTTCTCATGGGGCCCAGAATGATGTAGGCAGTGCTGAGGTGGCTGCATGATGGGTACATGAACAGGCAAAACCCATCATTGGAGAAACAGGCCAGATGGATTCTTGGGTCTTCCTGGAACAAAAGCCCCCAAGCACAGCAGGGTAGAGTGAGAGATGAGATGGGAGAACCCACTCCCAAGCAACACCAGCAAGGTTTCCTGGCTCATGGCTCCCTGGGGGCTGGGGTCAGGGACAGGCCAAAGCCAATAGCTCTCAGTGGGCACCACACTCTACCCTCATTGTCACTATGGAACTCTAGCCAGAGTCCTGTCACTCTGACATGCCAGTTCCCAAACTTAAGAAAACACCAGAGAGTCTGCCTCAAATGCCCACTATGTGGCCCCTATATGCTTCTGAAATAAGGGGAGGAAGGGGGAAGAGGAAGGAGAAAGGAGACCATTAGAAGCTTCCTCAGCTTCTTCAGTATCTCCCCTGGGAAGAATCAGAACATAGGTACAGATAAGGAGGGTAGACAGGAAACATGCCTGGTGGTAGAGCTATGCCAGAGGGTGTACAGGGGAATGGAAGAGCATCATAAGTTCAGTGCAGTGGGTTTAATCTAATGCTGCTTGTATTGTGGTAATTTGGGTTCCCAAAATTGCATGAGAATCTGCACGTCTGCACACAAGACACCGAGGGACCCTGCACCTAGTTGGTTTTGATTGCTAAATAAAATTGCCCGCAGCCAATGGCTGGGCAGGGCAGACAGAAGTGGAACGTTTAGGATTCCCAGGCAAGGGACTGAGGAAAGACAAAGGAGATTTGCACCTGAGAAGTTGAGGGGCTGAGAGCATTGCCACCATGTAGGAGCCAGAGTGGCCCCAAGAGGGCTGCCCAACTGGGTCCAGGGCAGCACAGATGGAATATAGATTTTATTAAGTGATGACTCGGGACTATCAGAGGGAGGTGGATTAGCCATGTGGAGGTTAGGAAGTGGCCCAGCCATTGAGCTGTTTAAGGCATATCAAAATATAAAGGGTGTGTGTGTGTGTGTGTGTGTGTGTGTGTGTGTGTGTGTGTGTATTTCATTCGGTTCATTCAGGAACCCAGAACATTGGGGCAGATAGTGGGGAACGCACCACCGCCCCCTGACTGCCACCAGGATCAATCTGAGTACTCACTTGAGTACTGCTATACGGCTCAAGGCCAGTCCAGGCAACCTGAGACAGATCCTGCCTCAAAATAAAAAAGCAAAACCATACCCACAGTCATAAGGGGCAAATAACAAGAGGTCACCACACATCACCAAAAGCTCCCTGTACTACAAAGCATGCTCACACACAGACCCCTCCAGCTGGTAGCTGTGGGCCATGGTGTCATCTCTGTCCACAGAGAAGTCATAAGGACTCACGTGAACACACAGAAGCAGCACAGGTATCAGGAGCACAGCCCAGGCCAACCTGCTCAGGAGCCCCAGTGAGTCCATGCATTCAACTCTTCACATGAGCAGAGAGCACCAGACACACGCTCCTCTAGGTGGAGACATGCCTTAGTCTCCTTCCTTCAAAGTTAATCCAGTTGAGCAGGTCAAGGGCATGGTTCACTGTGAGATCACTTCTGTCCCTGGTGCAGTCCCTAGAAGCTGCCATGGGGTTCAGTAGGGTTTGCCCACTGTTCAGAATTCTGACTTGCAAAGACCTCTCTCTCTGTTCCTCCTTAGGGTCTGTCTCTTTCTGATGCTGTCAGAGCCTAAATCCAATCCCTTGTACTTTGGCCTTCCTTACTCATCCTCAAAAGTTCCTGCCATGTGGCTGCCAACTGCCCCAGGTCTGACCTCCATGCCTGACCTCCATACCTGCTGTCACATGTCTGACCTCCATGCCTGCTGTCACATGTCTGACCTCCATACCTGCTGTCACATG
>NC_034601.1:7701829-7718371 GCF_900095145.1 Mus pahari | reverse complement strand
CTGACCTCCATACCTGCTGTCACATGCCTGACCTCCATGCCTGCTGTCACATGTATGACCTCCATGCCTGACCGCCATACCTGTTGTCACATGTCTGATCTCCATGCCTAACCTCCATACTTGCTGCCACATGACTGACCTCCATGCCTGACCTCCATACCTGACCTCCATACCTGCTGCCACATGACTAAATTCATTGCCAGCTTTTTTTTTTCCTTTCTCTTCTCCATTATCCTCCTATGGGGTCCAAATGCTCATAGATAGCAATATAGAAACCACAATGATAAATGTGTAGGTTTTTCTTTTTAAGGAAAGGAATGTCCATGCCTGTTTCCATCCAGAGGACTGGGAATGGATATGTTAATAACCTTTGCTATCTGTGGAGCCAGGCTTCACCGGAATCCCAGACTCCTGAGCACTGTTTCTCAGTCAACAGAACCCATTCTTGTGGAAGAGGTCTTAGGTACCTTGCAAAAGACATGCTTTTGCCCAAGGAATTTCCATGTAGACATGCCCTAAGCCTTATTGTGATAAGTGTGATGAGGAAACCTTTTTTGTACTGTGTTTAAATATATAAAAAAGTAAACTGCCCAGGGTCAGACTCCAGAAGTGTGGACCAGCCTGGATGAGTAAGTCACCCTGAACCCTGTGGGTTTCCTTCCTGGCTCTCCACTGCAGGCAGTGGGGCTTGCAGGGACCCTCACATTATGGGCAGCTTCAAGACACACAGCTGCCCTGCCTTAGGGCTTTGGTTTTGTTGTTGCTGCTGTTTTCTTTTAAACTCAAATAAATTGTCATTGAGCTTCCTTTTGACTGCATTCTTAAATCCATTTATGAGACTAAGAACCCCAAGAAAGAATCCCAATTTCCCCAGTATCATGTGGTAATTCTGTCAGGATTCCCCAAGATTTCCAATAAAATTTAAATTTTGCCTGTTTTTAATTCTTTAATCAGAGAAAATGAGTCCTTCAACTTGGAATCCTCCTGTCTAAGAGTCCTCAGTGCTGGGACTACAGGCATTTGCATCACACCCAGCTTGGTGATGCTTTTTTATTCTAACCTTTATTTCATGTGCATTTGGTGTTTTGGTATTTTGCCTGCATGTATGTGTAAGTGAGAGTGCCAGATCAGGTGTGAGCTGTCCTGCAGGCTGCTGGGATTTGAACCCTAGTCCTCTGGAATAGCAGTCAGTGCCCTTAATCCCTGAGCCATCTCTCCAGCCCGGTTATGCTTTTTATAAGCCATTACCTTCTACATATAGTAACACAAGCCCATAAAAACTGTCCGAGGAAATGTAACAAGGCACTAAGTGCCAGCAGCAGGACCTGGGCTCAGGCAGCTGGCTCTAGAATTGGAACAAAGACCACCACCAGGGTTTGCTACCTCCACGACAGAGTCCTCACTCGCACACTCTGCCTCTCAGGAGCCTAGAGGGTGACATAGTTTATACTCAGAGCTTTGGCTGTGGAGTGTCTGTGACAGAGCTCTGACACCTTCTACCGTCACCTGTCCCAGAGTGCCATCACTCCACACAGGCTTTCTATGACGCCCCCACCCCCGTGAGCTCAGAGAGCCTGCATTTCCCCATTCACCACATCAACCAGTTCACATGACACTCACCAGCCTGGTCTAGCACCTGGCACACCACAGGTACTGATTAAATGAATGAATCATAATATAAACTATATTTCTGCTCTGAAATGTCAATCAATTTTTAAGCTGCTGTACAGCAATTCAAAAATCTTCATACGTGGTTAGGATACGTTGGCTTGGGGATAAAAAAGAACCAAAGAAAACTAGTTTTATTTGTCTTTCAATTTCAAAGCTCTCAGGTTCACTGCTCAAAAGAAAAGGCAAAAAGAAAATGTGACAGCCACAATGAACATTTGTCCCGACCATGAACTGGCACAGCGCTCTCTGTGCAGTCACTCTCTCACACATCAGTTTTCAAATAATCTCTCATAAGCAATTAGCTCTCTTGCTTTTTTTTTTTTTTTCAGCAAAAAATGAGAACCATTTTTCAATGCACTGACACTCTGCTTTCTTACTTCATTTTAGACTAAGGAACCAAACGTGAAAGGGCACCAGCTGGGACAGCCAGCCAGGCAGATGTGGCTGCAGAAGGAACCATGATGTTGACCTGCACTCTCACCACCATGAGGAGGACTGAGAGAGGCTGGACCACGTGCACGGTTCTGCTCTTGCTGTTTGCTAAGTTACCTGGTTTTCAAATATACAATTACAGGCATCAGGTGCTTGTGGTTTTAAACAATACTCAAGGCCAAAGATTCAAGAGGTAGCAACTAAGAGCCTTTTTATTTTATCCTCTGTGCAGCTCAAAAAGCTTCAGTGGCCTGAAGCTTTGATGGGTCACTTTCCCTCATAAGATCACGAGGGTTTCAGGAGCAACATTCTCAGATCCCCAAGATGGCATCAGGCATGTATGAGATTGCTCACTGTATGTTTGTACTGCATGACAAGGAGTAGACATGCAAAAGTGGAGAGACGGATGAGTGGCTGGCAGGAGGAGGGAAAGGAAGGAAGGAAGGAAGGAAGGAAGGAAGGAAGGAAGGAAGGAAGGAAGGAAGGAAGGAAGGAGCGAGCATATGTAAACGATCCAGTTTACTTCCTGTGCGATTAGCTCAGACAACATTTGTGTGAAGCCAGATTATACAAGGACATACTACAGCACCACTCACAGTAACATGGGCCTGGGAGGACATCATGAATAGTTACATAAACGCAGTCTGGATAAGACCACACAGCTCCCAAGAAAGCTGCAACTCTCCTCCTCTATGTGAGGAATGGCCTGAAACAGAGCAGCAAAGCCAAAGCCTGACACAAAGCAGGTTGCAGGGAAGCCCCTGGCTTTAGGAAGAAGGGAGCTTTCTGCTCCTGTGCACTTGGACTGAGCATTTTGGAAGCAAGGGCACTCATTGGAAACAAAGATGAGAAGGAAAAAGCTTGGAACCTTCACATTTTTGCTGTGTAATTTGAGTTGTTAACGCTCTCAATGTAAATTTAGTAATCATGCAATTTTATATGCATAAAAATAGAAGAAAAAGATAAAATACAAGATATATGCCTCTGGGTGGGGTGCATGGAGAGACCAGGAAGGAGCAGGGATCGGCATTCTGGTGTGAGCTTGAGTTCAACATGAACTTTACAAAGAAATGTGTGGTGATGTCTGCAACTTTTAAAAACTAATAACAAAACACAAATGAAGGTGGATGGACAGTTAATGGGAAGCAGATGCATAAGTGATGGATGGTGGATGGATGAGTAATAAATGACAGATGGACAAACAGTGGGTAGTAGTAGATGGACAACAGAGATGGGTAGATGGTGGAGGGTAATTGGATAATGGATGATGGACGGGTAATTGATGGATGATGGAGAGACCAGTGACAAGCAGGTACAGGAAGATGTTAGAGACACAACTTTCGTGGAGAATATACCAGTATTCAATTGGGAAAAAAATCTTTTATATAACAATGTTTTTTCAAACAAAGTATTTGAAAAGCTTTATTCGGGTGGGCTAGAGGAATAGCTGAACTGTTACTACTGTCTAACAGAGAACAAGTCTGAAAAAAGGAAGAGAAAAAGTATTTTTGAGGTGGTTAATCAGTAAAGCTCTTGTGTGTGTGTGTGTGTTTTTTTTTAATTCTGCAATGTTTGTCATATGTATTAGCTCTCTGGAATAACCTGCTTGGATTTCTTTCCTCATCTGAATAAGTTTGGCTTTGGTTTTGGTTTTATGAAGACCAGTTAAGACTCAGCTTGCTGCTTCGCACAAGTTACAACCTTCCATCCTGGGAAGCAGAAGAACAAAAGGTGCCTCGGAGCTGGTATGGGGCATTAGAACTGAGCCAGGCAGAGCTGGTGTGGGCATGAGAACTGCCTACTGAGAGCAGGGCAGTGCTGGTTACAGCAAGTTCTTTCCAGTTACCACCACTCGGAGGTAGATAGTCACTTGCAGCATCAAGGATTTTGGACACCCAGCTGAGGACCCAGAGGTCTGGCCTCGGGATCAGTCACCTGTTTTGAGAGTCAGCCATAATATAACAAACCAACACACTCCCCTACTATTGGCACTAAAAATTTATATCAAATTCCAAGCTGGAATCAGGTCCTCTCTGTCAGGAAGGACAGCCTCACACAAGCCAGATTCAATTTCTTCAAATAGCTCTCCATGCAAATGAGGTACCTCAGCCAATGAAACTTCACCCTAACAATCCCTTCCCACTCTCCAAGGTTCATATATGTGTGTGTGTGTGTGTGTGTGTGTGTGTGTGTGTGTGTGAATTTTCCATGGGTTTTCCATGCCCAATTACATTAGGACAGCAGGAGGCCTGTGATTGGACAGGAATAAGGGAGGCAGACCTAAGAAGGCAAAATGGAATCGGACATGAACCGGCATGGGTAGTTATGATATCATAAGGTTAGAATAATTGGGATAAAGCTTTTATCATTATCAATTAGTTTGAAATTATTGTATTAGCATCTTTTAAATTGTGATTTTATTGATATATAAATCTGATTGGTTAATTATAAGGTTCAAGAGTTTTGCTTTACGTGGTTACTGGAATGTGAGACTGTAGATGGCAGAGAGGGAACTAGCGGCTCCAGGGACAAATGAGTCAGAGGCTGTGGGGTGAGAGGGAGCTTTGCTGGAAAGAGTTGGCAGTGGCAGGAGCACAGAGACATCTGGCCTCTCCAGGGAATTTGGTGGGTTGAGAGAAGCAGGAGTGCAGAGAGTTGGTGGGTTCATTTTTAATATTTCTCACAACATATATAGCCCTGACTCACTCAGAAGAAAGTGTATGTGCACAAGCTGTTTCAATGAATATCGACTAAGAGAGCTGTAACACTGAAATCTTCAGAGAAGACCCTCCCTCGTCTGGCATTCAATGCTGAACCAGGATCCTGTTGACTTGCCTACTCTGGATTTTGCTTCATCCTTCCCCAACCTGTGCACATCAATGACTGAACTTGGCTCTGCTCTGCTCTATCATTCCCTACCTGGTGTACAGCATTGCCTGAACATCCCAAGGGAAGAAGACAACCATGGAACCACATACCTGATGCTCATACCAAGACACCAAGACACATAGTGGCATCTGTTGTCAGGGCGATACTCCACAATCACAAGCATCTTGCTATCCTTAGTGTAAGGCCCGGAAGGAGCACAAAGCTCACTGACAGATATAAAGATATTCTACATGGAAACAAGAGTGGGGGCCAAGAAGATATCTAATTTAAGTCTGGTGGTTTGTTTTGAGAATATATATATATATATATATATATATATATATATATATATACTCAATGGTTCTTTTCTTTTCTGGAATAGTAGCTACAGAGGGTTGAATATTGACTCTAAAAGAATACATCTACATCAGAAAACTCAAAACTTATCAGCGTGACCTTATGTGCAAAAACAATTTTTGCAGATGCAACAAATAATGTCCCTCGCAGGAAGAAACTGACCTATTTTTTATCTCCTTTGTCAACAAATAGCAAATAAGGTCTGCTAAAGATGGCTGCATGGTGATGTCTAACAGCCCCTTGATAATTACACCTCTCCAGGTGTGACACACCCCTCTTTTGAACTTGGTGATTGTTATACAAGGTGTTTTTTGAGACAAGTCAAAGCAGCAAAGAGGAGCTCTGCTAGACAACCCCTGCCTCCACTCCCGTCTAGCAGGCTGAGCAACAGCAGGCACAGTCATTTTGCTATTCAGAGTTCCCATACTTCCTGAGAAAAGGAAGATGCAGGAAAGGGGGACAGACTATGGTTGCCTGCTACTTGGCATCCATTTGTTTCCTGGGAAATCATCCCACTGGTTGATTTAACCCATGGATGGACACCAAATAACTCAAGCTAACCAATACAGCCTGCTCTGGATGTACAGATTGGTTCTAGGTGGTTCAGTGAGCTAAGCTAACTCTGCCGTAGTGGTCCCAGGGCTGTTCATGATGCTGGGGTTGAGGTTCACTCAGTCTCTCAATGATACACTGGGCTACTCCTGGAGTTGCAACCATCCACAGAAGGATAAGACAGTTGTGGCAGGGGACAGTGAGGATAGAATGATGTACTTATGGGCTATTTCATGACACTGACTCCACAGTTTGTACTTATCTAAAGCATGGTGACTGGCTTTGCTGAGGCCTGTCTAGGCTGCTTTCTCCTGGTCTTGCACTGGAGGCATTCTGAGTGATATGGACACCCCGGATCCAGGGATCCCTCCCAGCTTACATTCTATTTTATGTCAGTCTGTAAGTTTTCATAGCAAGGTCAAGGTCTTGAAAACGAAAATCCAAACAAAACAACTCAACCCGCCTTCGAAGGGGAGCACTCTTTCAAGACACAGACCACATCGGCCTCCACTCTTCCAGCCCAGGACCTACTATGCAGGGAACTGAAAGACTCAGCTCATGTGCACAGCACAAGCAGATCAACAACACAAAACAAGCCTTAATTCCCTATTATGTGTCATTCCCACTGACACCAGCACCATGGCCCAGTGCCCAAGAACCAAGCACTTAGCACCAAGCACTCCAGCCACACCCTCAAGAGGCACACAGCAGCCCTTGAGATACTCCTTAGTAATTCTGCCTTCCCTTCTCAGACTTCAGGGGCTTGCTTTATTAGTGATACATTCCATTTCTGGGTAGACTCTTTGAGAGACAGTATCTCGTGTTTCTCCAGTTAGTCTAGGCCTGGGTCTAGGAGGATGGAAACCATGGAGCACAGTCCCTGCTACCCATGGGGGACAAGGGACATGATGGAGACAGAAATAGCATTTTGCATCATGACATATTAGGACTATTTGTTACTACAGCACAACACAGCCTTCCCTGACACTGTACCCCATTTATAGATGTGAAAACTTAGTCTGAGGAAAGTAAATCACGGATCCTGTATGCAGCCATGCTACCCAGGATAGAAGAGAGAAAATCTTGACATCAGAGGGCATGCCTCTGAGTCTGAGGGCCCAGAACCCTTCCTCATGCTATCTAACCTGTAGCTTTCAGGGCAGCCTGGGTGTGTGCTCTTGATGTCAAGATCAGCGGCAGATCAGTTTCCATTTTCCATGCCTTTCTCCTCCACAGGCTCCTTTACTGAGCTCTGGGCTTTCTGAAGGCCACTACAAAATGTTCAAGTTCTTCTGTGACTGACAGATAACTTCTACCCAATTAGAAACAGTTTCAGTTTAGTCATCAGAGAGGTCGGGGTGGGTGATGCACGCTGCAATAGCTCCTTACACTTGACGCAAGGTAGGAAAAAGACAAGAGCGGCATGGTCAGCTAGAGATTGGCACACTGAGCTGGGCTGGAACACCAGGTGTCAGTCAAATTCAGTGAGCGCGTTCTGGGCATCCAGCGTAAGGATGCTTGGTAAGAAGCAGAAACTAATAGTCACTTGTTCAATACATATTTGATGGCCCACAGCAGGTGTCAGGAGCTCAGGCCAAGTAGAGAAGAAACAAATGGAAAAAAGACAACCAATTCTGTGCTGAGTGACGATAAGTGTCATGAGGAGAGTGCACCGTGAGAGCACGGGCCTGCATGCAGGACTGTGACCTCCCACGTGGCTGATGTGAAGGCACGCTCTGTAAACTTAAACCTCACATCTCTCTCCCTGGTGGGTGGCACTAGTCTTATCTAAGGATGAGGACAGCTCTGGAAAACCAAGAGACCTGTTGGTTCCCTCATTTGGTCACGGGCACCTAACTCACCTGGGCCTTCCTGTCAGTCTCACAGGACTGCTAATATGTTACAGCACTTGGAATGTGGCATGGAGCACAAGCAGGCTTAGTAGACGCTGTCCTTTTTATTGTAGGCAGGGTGTGGGCACCATCCCACTTTTAAGGGTTTCTTTATCTCCCAGGGAAGCCAACAGATTTAATGATAAGACTAGTGAGTATAAGAAGCCATGTTGGAACAATGCTGGCTAAGGCAGCTCTAGCCACTGAGGTCATTCTCCGAGGGCCACTAAGGTCATTCTCCGAGGGTGGGCTTAGACCTTCAAGGATATTCAGAAAGCACAGAGCTGAAGCCGCCAGCACATATTAATGAATGGAGACAGGAAAGTCTCAGAACAACCTAACAGCATAACTCTCCCACAGATGTTAAAAATAGGCAAGCATATCTTGTATGCATATACATTTACGTCTATGCAATGTGTATGCATGAAAGACATCCAGAAGGATGTGTATTCAAGTTTCCACAGCAAGGTCACTGGAAGAAAGGAACCTATGTTCTGCCCTCCGAATTATTGAAACTCTTTCAGAATATGTTTTTTATATTGTGCTATTTGGAAAAGTTTGAAAGTGTTTTAAAAGACACAAGGGTTGGAAAGGAAAGCTTTGCAAATGGGAACAGCAAGAGCAGGTGGTGAAGCCACACAAGCGTGCTGAGAGAGAGCCAGCTACGCAAGCGTGCCGAGCAAGACTCAGCCGATCCTGCCTTGGCAGCGACCAGCTCAATCTTGAACAAACCTAAGATGCGGCTTCCCACAGTTACTTTCTGTACAAAAATGTACATGATGCATCACAACTCCAAATTTTTTTTTCACATTTCAAAATTAATCAAGTCTCCAGAAAAAAAAGTATAAGTACCATCACACTCTTTGTGACTATAATTTTCCATCTTTAAGTATACAAAAAGGCAATTAACCCAGGCTTTCTGACCAAACCTATAATTCCAGTTACTTAGGTTAAGCCATGGTGATCACAAGTTCAAGGCTAGCCTGGGCTACAAAGCAAGCTCAAGGCAAGCTAAGCAATGTCATGAGACCCTGTCTCAGAATGGAAAGTAAACAGAGAGCTACAAATACAGCTCAGAGAGAATGCTTCCTTTCCATTGCCCTCGGTTCAATCCTGTCACACAAACTTGTGTGTGTGTGCACTCGCACATGCATGCATGCACATGCACGCGTGCACACGCGCACACACACACACACACACAGGCACACACATACCTCAATAAGAAAATACCTGCACCCTAGAGGGCACGGGCAGCAAGCACTGGCTGCAAGCTTGGCTCTTACAGGATGGGTGTGGCAACTTGGGCATCATATTCATGCTGGCAACAACAGTAATATTCCTCAACAGTAGAAATAAAGAATGCCACTTAATCAGGAAAAAAAGAATAAAAATAAGGCAAGCTGGGATCTTTCTAAATTTGTCAAAAATTCTGAACAAGAAGATAGCTCTCCAGTGCTTGGCTGGCATATTTTATTTTATTCTTTAATATCTGAGAGTGTTCCATTCAAGCTCTGGGTGATAAACCATCTTGGTGTTCATGCCAAACAACAGCACAGTTAAAGCAGATACATGCACATCAAACAATACACATTCTGGAGTTAACCCCCTCAGAGCACAAGTTCTATCTCCCAGGTCTGTGTGCCCAACACTCCATGCAAAGCACCTACTTGAAACTGTGAGTGACTGACCAAAGCATAAACTAGGGCAAGAATTCCACCCTTCAGTCTCAGCTGAGTTCATTACCAAGCACAGAATTGGCACAGTTCTAAGACAATGCGCACTTTGCCAGCAGACACATGACTCTGTTCACAATGGAAATACATTTCCAAGGTTCTTTCTATCCACACAACCTTAAGTGGCCAGGACCCACACACCTGCTACACTCACCAACAACTAGGCCCCCGTGATAAGCACACACCCCAGAAATGAGAGCCTAACACAGGCTTCAGGAAAGGAAGGGCTGTGCCAGGATGACCCCTTGGCTGAGGGTGAGCTGGTATACATTCCAAAGTCACGGGACCACAAGAGCAGCTGCCCATCAACAGAAAAACAATGCTATACCTAAGAAGGGGTTTTTATCCCTCAAATGGAGAAATTTAGAGAGGGTCCTGCAAGCATTTTTCAAGATGATTTTGGGCTGAAAACTAATGTTTCTGTGTTAAGCTTCTATGTGGGATACACTTTTAGAAGCCTGTCTTAACAGCATTGTTCAGAATAATCTGCACAGCAGCAGATGGCTAAAACACACATGCCTAAGCACAGAATTCAAAAGCCTCTTATAACCTAGATGTGCTGTTCAGAGCTTCGAGGGACAGTGGCAGACAATTTGGCACTATCTCATTAGAGATTTGCCAACTGCCACCAAGCCAAAAAGTGAATTTCTTATTAAGCTTCTGTCGTTAAGCAGCATCAACCCTAATAGTCAGTCCCTCTGAAGACTTTAAAGGACCAGAAACACGCCCGTTTTAAAGTGAACCTTATTACAAACTGCAGGATGAGCCCACCTACTCTCTCATCTCTGAGTTTTAGTCATCTTTCTCTCAGATCAGCTAGACATCGCAACAGTGGAGGGAGTGTCCTGTGCAAACGTGGGGCTGCTCACAGTAGAGATTATCAAAGTCTGTGATGTGGCAGGACAGAAAGCCACTTTTCAGGACAATGGAAGGCCCTTGGTTAGTGATATTACCATAGCTATCAGAGCTGTGTGGTCACATCCACATGACACATGTTCCAGGCTCTGAGAAGATGCTCATGAAGACACAGTGCTTGTCACACAAAAATCTCTCAGTCCACAGGAGAAAAGGAGATGCAGACATGAAAGGATGAGACAGAATAACAAACATTGCCACACAAAGCGTCACAAGCACTTAGGTAAGGTCCTCAGCTCCTCACAGGGATGAGCAAGGGAACATCCACAGAGGGCTTAACAGAAGCTCAGGAAAGGAAACCATACCCTCTGTACTGGCATACCCTGCCACCACGTGAGTGTGTGTGTGTGTGTGTGTGTGTGTGTGTGCGTGCACGCACACACACACACACATACCACAAATACACACACCCTGCTACCATACACACATACAAAACACATACAAAACACACATACAGACACTCTGCATACACACACAGACACACCCCACATATACAGATGTATACACACACCACACACACAAACACATACCATATACCAACACACACCACATACCACAAATACACACACCCTGCCACCACACACACACACACACACACACACACAAAACACGCATACAAACACTCCACATACACACACAGACACACACCACATACACAGACAACACACATAAACACACACCACATACAAACACACACCACATACAAACACACACACATGCATGCACACACACCACAGAAATAAATCTCAAAAAGAGGAAGGACATATGAATTTTCAGTTAAACAGAAATTACTGCTGAACCACAGAGCCTTGTGAGTTTATTAAGCAGGACTCAATGAGGAGGAGGAC
Organism: Mus pahari; assembly: GCF_900095145.1. Taxonomy (NCBI): domain Eukaryota; kingdom Metazoa; phylum Chordata; class Mammalia; order Rodentia; family Muridae; genus Mus; species Mus pahari. Next base: position 7,707,103 of record NC_034601.1, on the reverse strand, counting down.
AAAGAAGGGACAGAGAAGGGGCATAGGGGACTAATGCAAAGAGGAGAGACAGATGGCAGAGCCAGAGAGGTGAACATAGAAAGAGACACACACAGAAAGATAAAGAAGACAGAGACAGAGAAATGGCAACAGAGAAGAGGAACAGACATGGGAAGACAGAGGTAGGGAGAGAGAAGCACACAGACTTGGAAGCAATAAAGAAGAGAGAGGGAGGGAGAGCATGGGAGGGGAAAGGAGGGAAGAAGAGCAGAAGGGAGGGAGAGCAAGAGAGAAGCAGAATGAACTCGATGAACTGTTCCAGGCTGGTCAATGGGGCTCCAGGGGCCGAGGAATCAGCATTTGGACAAACACCCCAGGCAGACCCCAGAGACGGAGGCAGGAAGGCCTGGCGATGAATGCCCACCTTATCTTACCCCAGTGACCTGGGGCCACACATGTGCTCTCATTTTCTTGGGCCCCACAACTCAATGGCCAGGCCATGTTCCTGAGGCACAGCAGCCCCTGAGAAGCCCGTGGGGATGTATCAGGGACTTGCAGCGTGAGGAACTCTCAGAGCTTTCCCACTGCCTTTCTCAGAAAAGAGTTGTGAATTCCTTCCTAGAAACCCTGTCCTTGGAGAAGGAACTACTGGGAACATTGTGTCTGGCCTGGTCTGTGGGGAGCGCTCTGGGAGGTCCTGAAGCAAAGACACCTTACTATGCTGCCCTTTATCGGAGTCTCCTCACATATAGGAATACAGTTCTGCTTTCAGGGACATCTGCCTTCTCTAAGTTGATGCTTCCAAAGAGCCCCTTCTAACTCCAAGGCAAAACAATCAGTATGATAAAAACAACTACAGAAGATTATAAGCTTTTAAAATAAAAACAAAATAAGCAACAGCAATGGCAGCAGCAACAATCCTTTGAGTGCACACTGGCAGAAGGAAAGAAGGTCAGCAGAGCGCTGGGTACACAGTGGGACCTTTGAGCCTCACCAGAGTACGGGAGTGTCTACACCACCTAGAGTGCTGTGCCCAGAACATGGCTCATCAAAGGCTGCTGGGCCAGAGCAGGACCTGAAGTGTGTGGACTGAAGGGGTGGGCGTGAAGCAGTAGGATGCTTGAGTTTGTAAGAGCGATGGTCTGACTGTGACAAAGCCTCCCAGGCCCATGTGTGGCAGCATCTGGTCCCTGGCTATTTGGAGGAGCTGTGGAACTATGGAGTCTAGCAGGCAAGAGTAGGTCACTGGGTGGGAGAGGGAGCTTGGGGTTTATAGCTCAGCCTCTCTCCTTCCTGACTGCCTTTGTCACGTAAGCAGCAGCCTCACGCTCATGCTCATACTGCCTCAGCCATAAGCCTCTCCTGTGCCACCCTGATGGACCATTCCCCTTTAACTGTGAGGCACAAAACATCTTTCCTCCTCTCAGCTACTTCGTCCAGGTTATTTTAGATTTGATATTTTAATGCACATGTATGAGTGTTTTGTCTATATGCATGCATATACACTATGAGCATGCTTGTTGCCCACAAAGGTCAAAAGGCACCAGATTCCCTGGAACTGGAGCTACGGGTGTTTGTAAATCACTATGTGGATTTGGGGAATAAAATTTGAGTTCTCCTCAAGAGCAATAAGTACCCTTAACCTCTGAGCAATCTCCTTAGCCCATCAGGTATTTTAACAAAGGAGAAAAGTAATCCATATTGTACAATAAGGTGGTTGGTTTTTTTAAAGAGTCTAAAAGGTTGGCACTTTTGACTGTTAAATAAAATCCAGTCTCTAAGATCAGATTGAGCCCTGCCCCTTCTCACTGCAAGCCTGTTTTGTCTTCTGTTGTATGAAGGTCACAACTGGTAGCACTGTTAGGTACGGTGGGGAGGAAATGACACACACATGCTTAAGGAAGCTCATCACACTTAGGCAGTGTGGAAGTTTGAATAAGCTTGGCGCATGGGAAGTGGTGCTATTAGGAGGTGTGGCCTTGTTAAAGGAAGTGTGTCATTGCATAGGCAGGATTTGAAGGATCCTAGTGCCCCATCCAGTGTGGAAGAGACCCTCCTGGCTACCTAAAGAAGCCAGACCTCTGGTGGCCCTCAGATCAAACTGTAGAACTCTCAGCTCCTCCTGCAGCATGCCTGCCTGGATACTGCCATGCTCCCACCTTGATGATAATGGACTGAACCTCTGAAACTGTAAGCCAGCCCCAATTAAACATCCTTTATAAGAGTTGCTTTGGCCATGGTGTCTCGCCACAGCAATAAAAACCCTAAGACAGGCAGTAAGTAAAAAGCTATTAATTACTGCCAGCTCCTCAGATCAGCAGTTATAATCTGTACAGTCTTCATCCTTCACAACAAGAATGGAGTGTGAAAGTAGCTCTCTGTAATAGTGTCCACAGTGACACTAGTCATCTACTCTTTCAGCATAAAGGGCACACAAGAACACTACCTAAGTTCAAACTGAGGGTATTCTAAGAAGTGGGCCACTGCTCACTTCCTGTCTGCCCACGGTCCCTCTTCAGCCTTCCCTGAAAGCTGGGACACTCAGAGCTAGACAGAAACAGGTGCATCATGAAGACCTGCTCTATTCATGGGAGACTCACTGTCCTTCTTATTCACAGCACTACAGAAGCATCAAGAAGAGGGACCACTAACCAGATGGAGACAGAATAACCGGCCTAGAGGGTAACAAGAGATGGATGAAGGGGAGACAGCAGAGTTTGCAGGAGAGCTGACAGGAAACAGTTCAACCAGAATCACACCATCAGTGAAACGAAACGGAACTTACACATCTAGGCTCAAGTATCCACTTAAGGAGGGGTGAGAGGTGAGCCACGGCACCATTCAGTGATGTCGTCAGGGGAGCCAGTGTAAAACTCCAAGATGGGAACAACCCAGTGTTGTACATCAACTGCAAGGGAGACAGAGGGGGGAGGGAGGACCCAACAGACCAAATGTAAGAAAAAAGCCAGATGCCCAAAGGCAGGATGGTGGATGGCAAAGACTGAGGGAAGAAGAAAGGAGTAGGGTTTTGTTGCAGGTGGAGAGTTAGTCGGTCAACAGAGAAGCACGGCACCATGGTGGGGACGGCTGCACAACACAGGAAAATACACAGGTGAGCTGTCTGCTAAAACGGTTGGAATAAGGTAGGTACTTTTACCTTTGTTTTTAAATTGTGAGGAAAAAACCTAAGAGACAATCAATGAAATTTTAACATGTGAGCCTCGTGTGGATCCTGGATTTTAGGAACCTATTTAAAAGTGAGACAGTTGGACATTTGAATACTGATACTTGCTGCTGTAAAGGGTTTAGAACACAAGAGGTGGGGGTGGCATGGCATTTACAGTTTCTTATTTCTAAAAGGTTTTCCCTTTTGTTTAAATTTGTCTCTTGTATATTATATCCCAAGTGCAGTTTCCCCTCCCCAAATCTCTCCCCTGTACCTCCCCTGTGCCCCAGACCCATCGCACCTCTGCTCTCCCCTCAGAAAAGGGCAGGCCTCCCAGGGACATCCACCAGATACTGCGAAACTAGAATAGCATTTTCTTATTTTTGACATATACAGTAGGATGCAGAGATAAAATACTACTTAGTGTTTGACACAGATAATATGGAAGGGGAAACAGGAAGTGGTATGTTGAAATAGAACTTACAGCAGCTGGTGAAAGTCAAGCTTGGCAATGGAGACCTGAGCATGCTCACTACTTCCCTGCCAACCTTTGGAACTTGGTGTTTTGCATAGGAAGTGTTTAATGAAGATGAAGCTATGGTGGGCATGCATAGAAGGACCAGCATCCAACCTGATAGCATCACAGCTTGCAATGTTGTAAGTTGGGATAAAAGTAAACGTCTAAAGGACATGACTGATCACAAGCTGTTTCATCAGGTACAGAATGACTGAGCCAAGGAAATCATCAAGCAGTTCTTAACCAGGGGTGTCTGGGGAGATGCAATTAGTACCCCTCTAGTTAAAAAAAAAAAAGCAGGGATCCCAGAATTCACAGGTCAGCCCCACAACGACAAACAATTGCCTGTGCCTCATCCTATGCAGATGCTCCTCAAACCAAACTACTGAGCAAAAACAACCAAAAGTAAGCAACGAAAAGCTCCATCCCAGCAGACCACATGGGCACAAGATCATAGACCCAAGGCTGTCTCCTGACTGTGGAAATCTGTCCACACAGCAGAGCACAAACACACAGAGGAAGGCTCTAAGTCAGTTGAGAGCACAGTTGGAAGGAACATGGAATGTGCCTGTATGACTGCACATACAACTGCATGACTCTCTAATGATACAATCTGCCCAGTGCAGCAAGGGTGTGTGCTCATCCAGTTCCTGCACCTTCCTCGGTCACTGACACCAGCAGAAATGAACTAACTCGGGAAGCAGAAGCCTGGTGGAGCCCCAGGGTGAGCAGAGTGAAGTGGCAGGACTCAGACCTGCTTCCTGGTGAAGAGCACTCACCGGTCCTCGGAGGTCAATCAGCTCCTGCCTCATTTGGGACACCAGGGCTTCCTTGGCCACCAGGGCCCTGTGTAGACGCTCGTTGAACTCAATCAGCTCCCCATGCATCTCAGCCACCTGGAAAGGCAAGCAGAACATCATCAGCCTCAGGAGTGGTCCTGCCCATGCTGAGCCCCTGCTCCTGGCAGTCTCCCTCCTGCCAGAGACCACGGCACTGTGCACCCAGCAGTGGCATGCAACCTTGAGTTGGGTGAGTCTGGTAGTTTATGGTTAGACCATTTCAAACCTTAACAACACTTGTCCAAGGGTTGTCTAAGTTATGCTTGTTGAGAAAGTTCCTGCTGGGGCTGAGGGTGCATATAGGTCAGTGGTATTGTGACTGCCTGCCATGTACAAGACCCTGGGTTCAATACTTAGCAGTGTAAAAGTAAATTAACCAATGGTGATAATGACACCCCAGCTAGTGGTGCAATGGGAATAAATGCAATTCCATTCACGGAGTCCCTGGGTTCAAGTGAGAGAACAGAAGCGAGCTCCTTCCTAACTGTGGCTGCACATTCCTCAGCGGCGCCACCGCTCCAGTCACCATTGACTCGGTCTGCATCACAATAACATCTTTCCATGTTCTCAGTCAGCTTCATATGAAAGCTGTGAGGGGCAGATGGACTGGCCCGGGCTTCCACAAACAGCTCTGACCTCAGGAGCTTCGACAGCCTGTTTCGGCTGTGTAATTGGTTACTGGAGAGCAGATCAGAGCCCTGGCTGGGTGCTCTGAAACTGCATCAGCCCCACATGCAGCTGGAGAGCAGATCAGAGCCCTGGCTGGGTGCTCT